>NC_135439.1:25326876-25366876 GCF_051991255.1 Vanacampus margaritifer | reverse complement strand
CTGTGGTACTACTTACAATTATGTGGATGTTTCAAATACAGTTTTTCTTTTTGTAACGCTCTCCTGCGTGCAAGGAGACGCCAGGACTCGCACAACAGTTTACTTTCACTTTCACATTGGTCCGTTTTGCGTGCAAACGTTACACTTTCTTGACGGCCTTTTTTTCCGGGGAATAAAAAGCAAGTAGCAGACTGTACACACTTCCTCCGATGAATATGCATTGGACTCGGGGCACTCTCCGTCGTCCGATTGAACGTCCGGCTGTGCGTGCTCGGTTGCGCTCCGCGTTACGACACCGTCATAGCCGCCGCGTCAGCGGTTCCAATTTCGCCATCAAGCTCTGATTCACCTTCATCATCATCGTCATCAATGTACTCTTTTAGCGTTGGTCGATGCCTTTTGTCTTGTAAGTGTAGAGCTGCTTGCAAACGCTCGCCATTGCCCGTTCCCTCCTCCATCTAGCTCCATCTAACGTCTTCTACTGCCGCGTCAATGCTTTCCAACCACGGAGTCACCATCATCTTCATCATCGATAATGATCATCGTCATCAACAATGTGCTCTTTTAGCGATGCTTTTGGTCTTTGAAAAAAACGGCTCTGGCGTTAGCTCCTCGCGACCGGCCGCCATTTTTCCTTTGTTTTCCATTCTGATCTCCTGCTCAACGCTCTAACTCCGCCTCTACTGACGCCCACCCGATCTTGTCAAAAGAGAGTCATCGCTGCCCTCTAGGGGCCAAAAATAGTCATTAGGCTCACGAGACCTGCTTAAAACTTTCAGGAGAGCTCCGCAAGCCTTCCCAGCACCCGTTTCAAAAAAAAAAAAAAAAAATGGGAGGACGTCTTTTAACGTCTTTGGCGCTCCTCCGTAGGTTTTTGCAGAACGTCATTTAACGTCTTTGGCAGTAAAAGAGTTAAGACTATTTTTGTGATTGTTGTGAAAACATGTATTTTGTTTTCTTTTGCGTGTTTAAATAAATTAGAGTTGAGATCGGTGAAGAGGTTTCCTTGCAAGGTTTTATTTCAGCAATTCCTGAAGACACAATGAGCTCACTCAAAATTGGTGATTTCTCCAAGTGTGTGTTCTTACAGCGGATCCACAGCATCTTTTATACAATTTTCAAAAAGTGTTACACGACACCACTCCCCCTCCCTTCCCTGAGTCCTGAGAAAGAGAGTAAGAGAAAAAGCAGGTATGACTTTTGACAGCCCATATTTTAGTCCACTCCCAGACTTTGGAAAATTGATGTGGACAGGATCTGTCCTTTAGACCTTAGACCTTATGACCTGATGACTGATGACCAGAAACTCTGACAGTACTTTTAAACATACACTCCTCAGATAAATCAACAGGAACCTTTTAACACATTCTTTTCTCAGGGAAGAGAGGACAAAGAAACCATTCTCACATTCTTATTCATCAAGCTAAATTGAGTTAACATAGTTATATCTACATCTATACAGCTATAACTAAATTCAAAACAGTTAAAATATAAATTGAAACAGTAAAATGTTAACATTCCTTCAATTGGGGTCGAAAGAGTCCAAAATAAACATTTAAACCTTAAAAAATATTTTTTAGAGAAAAATTCCAGCGGGATCCTCGTCCCCCTCTTTGGATGTCGCAACAGTGGGCACGAATGGGGAAGCAACAGACTCAACCATCATATAAGAAGGCTTTTTTTGTACGTCCTGTTTTTATAGCCGTGGTAATAATTCTTTGGCAAAGAGAACGAATACAGGGAATACAACAACACCCGCATGTGGTTAAGAAAGCAGCAAATACAGCAACAGATATCAAAATTGAGGAAACTAAAGTTTTATAGTGGCCAAATACATCCATCCAATTATCCCATACCAAAGTATCTATACCAGAATGCTCTTTCATTTTTTTATTGAGTGTCCGGAGTCCTTCAATTGCAATGGTTAAACTTCCATCCGGTGCAGTGTTGTTAGGAATAAAAGTACAACACTGATCTCCAAACATTGAGCACACTCCGCCCCTCTCTGCCAGCAACATATCTAGTGCAATTCGATTTTGGAATGCCATCAAAGACGGGGGCTGTGGACCGGTGGGGTGCCTGGCGGGCCTGCAGCGCCCCGTCCTGCTGCGTTGGGTTGGGGGCGCGGGCCGCGTTGGGGTGGGGGGCGCTCCTGCTCCTGGGTTTGCTCTCCGGCCGGTGGCCCCTGCGGGGCCCGGGGGTCGTCCTTTGGCGCTGCCGCGGCCTGGGGGACCCTGAGATGTTGCACTTGCTCTGTCCTGGCGGGGGTCGACTGCTCCCCTCTTTGGTGGAGACTTTCATGCATGCCAGATCCACCACACCAGCATCTATCGAAACTCAGACACAATCTGCTTCTTCCTCATGTCATTGAATCGGTGGAGGCTGGTGTCTGTGGATCTCACTCTGCTTTGTCTGTCCTTCCTTTTCTCAGTTTCTCCTTTGGTCTCTTGAGGTCTCCCTGATTTGTTGGAGTTTAGATGTCTCTGGGGTTGGTGAAGGACTCTGGTTAGTGGTAGTGGCCTGGTGGGTGGTGTCTGGTCGGTGCTGGATTTCATTTTCCTCTCTTTTCTTTTGTCCTTCCTCGGGTCTCCGGACGACCTCACGACCCTGGCCGGAAGTGTTTGGTTTAGGTGAACGGTATGGGATTTTTTTTAATAGGTTTTAGGTGAACTAATGAATACACACACACTCACACGCACACACGCACATACACATACTCACCCACATACAATAAAAATAAAATATATATATATATATATATATATATATATATATATATATATATATAAATAAATAAATAAAAAGGAGAGCAATGATGACATGTCAAATCGAATGAACAATACTGAGCTCTCCAGGAAAAAAAAAAATTCGATTATCACCACACCACCACAAAATGTCAGCTCTAGATTGAAGTTGGAACTTTTGTCCCACATCTATTGCTGAAATGCAGTGAGTGATGTGATTTAGTTTTTCCAATTGTTCTCCAGTACCTGTCATTTTAATAATTGTAAAATTACCATCCGCAACTTTATTTGAAAATATTGGTTTAGTTGTCTGCTAATTTACGAGTGGATACACCTTATCCCATTGAGAGCATTTAACATTGGGGACAGTTTTATTCATAAGTGCCATTACACAGGGATCCTCTATTTTAGCAGGGATTACTCGCAATAAAGGTCGTGGTCCTATGCATACCACACAGTTTTCGCCAGAGGCCCGCGCTGCTTCGTTCGCCAGCAGTAGCCAATTGTTACTGCTGCCGGACAATCCTGTCGTAACACGGAACCACTCAATTACATCATCAATCGGTACGCTAACAGCCTCTACCCCGGTCTCCATCGTGTATTTAGTCATTTTTGGTTGTTCTAACTTACTCATAGCCTTATTAACACAAACTAAATGGAAAAATAGGGATCACCTCCGGAGAACCATGCCCATAACAATAACCCAAAACAGGAGGTGTTATATAGAGTTACATTAGGCGGCCGTATATTTCCATCAGGAAAAGCAAAGGTCAATTCGAGTTGACCTCCCATTTTATGTAGCGCTACCCTTTTGCTAAAGAAAATTGCCTCCTTGATAGTTCCCGGTGACCAGTATCGTCCGCTTTGGGTGGTTATAAAAGCACTCCAGTCTAGCCGTAAAACATGTCCTGTCAAATACCACCAGTATTTCAGTATGTCTCCCACTTCTTATGCAAGTGCACTGCACAAGACGTTCTCTCCATCACTTTGTGGGGTCCTGTCCACCTAGGGGCAGACCACTTTAGTTTAGTGACTTTTAACCACACATATTCACAATTATTTATTTCTGAAGGCACATCTGGTTGTTTATTTGTTAGCTTAGAGAACGTAGATACTATCTGTTTAAGTACTGGAGGTCCTGCAATGTGCGACTCTCCCAGCGGAGCATTAGGAGCCGGAAATGGTCTGTTTGTGTGACCTTCAAATGGAGTCCAGCCTTTGGCTGAGTTAAGTGACATTCGCACATTCATTAATGCAATAGGAAGAGCTTATAGCCAGTTCAAATTTGATGAGGCCAGTGCTTTAGCCAATTTTTCTTTAATATTTCTATTCATTCGTTCAACTTGTCCTTGAGATTGAGGATGGTATACAGAACCAAATGTATGTCTTAGCCCCAATGCTTTTCCTACTTCCTGTAGATATTTTTTTTTGAAATGGGTTCCATTGTTTGATCTAATTTTTCTGTGAAACCCATGTGATGGTATGTAATGATTAATCAAATGTTTTACCACGACCTCTGCTGTTTCAGATTTGCAGTGATATGCTTCCGGCCACCCAGAAAAGGAATCCACTATTACCAACAAATATCGGTATCCTTCCACTGGTTTTGTCATGTCAGTGAAATCCATTGAAATCACTTGTCCTGGAGCAGTCACTTCCGGATCGTGAGTGCCAGAAGGAGTTTTAGATGTAGGCATACTGTTAAATTTATTACAAACACTGCAGTCCTGCAGTTCACTTTTAACAATTTGTCTCATGTATGGATGCCACCATTTGCGTAGGCGTCTGATTGTTTCCTCTACACCAACATGGCATATTCCATGGGCTTCAGAAATTAGATTTTTTAATTGTTTCTGTGATGGGATATATTTACCTTCTTTCCGCCATATACCTGCTCCATCTTTTTGTCCACCTTTTGACGGCCACCCACTCTGTTCTTCCGGACTGGCTTTTTGCTGCCACAGATTAATTGTTTCCAAAGTTATTTCTTGTCCGTCTCCCAATTCACCTTCGCTCACCATCAATTGAAGTGTTGGGCTGTAGCCCGCCGCTAGTTTTGCCGCCTTGTCTGCCGAATCATTTCCTACTGACACAAAATCATTATTTTTTGAATGTCCTTTACATTTTATCACAGCTACTGCTTTAGGCAGTAGTAAGGCATCTTTCAAATCAAAGATGTCTTGATGGTGTTTGATAGGTGTCCCTGAAGCAGTCATGAAGTAATTTCTTTGCCATTCTTTGATGGCTGTATGCACAACCACACGCGCATACGCAGTCAGTGTAAATGTTCACAGTCTTATCTTTTGCTATTTTTAATGCAGTTGTCACAGCCACTATTTCTGCTCGTTGAGCTGACTGAGGCCCTGTAAGTCTATCTGCCACTATCGGGGCAAAAGTTGTTCCAGTCATCTGTGTTACAGCAAAACCTGATTGGAGTCCTTCATTTCCCTTAAAACAACATCCGTCTGTAAATAACGTCAAGTCTGGGTCATCCAGTGGGATGTCGTAAAGGTCATTTCTCAGTGAGTTCTCTTCCACAATTCGCTGAGTGCAGCAGTGGGTTGTCCCTCCAACATGCCTTCTGTCATGTTAATTCCCTCATGTATAAACAAAATGTGAGGTTGTGTCAAGACTGATTCAATCTTTCTCTGTCGTCCCCATGTCATAGTAAATGCTTGGCTGGTTACGTACTGCACTGTACTATGTGATGTACGTACTGTCAGCGGGTGATGTAACACAATATGAGATGTTTTCTGAATCAAGCGAGCTAGTGCTGAAGCAAAAGCTGCGCAAAGAGGGTGACGCTGTTCATATTTTTCAAGAGGTGTTGATGCATAAAGGCAAACATGTCTATTACCATTTTCCCTCTTTTGAAAAATAACTGTCGACACTGGTTGATTTCTCAGAAACATCAAGGAAAAACATTTTAGTGTAATCAGGAACGACAAGAGACGCAGTTGATGACAAAAACTGCTTCAGCAGAACAAAAGAGTTCTCTGCAGCTTGAGTCCAATTAAGAACATGCGACAGGTTTCTCATTCCTTTTTCATTCACTAATTGTCTGAGAAAATGAGGCAGTTCCGCAAAATCCGGAACATGATGTCTGGAATAGTTGCACAGACCCAGAAAAGCCAACATTTGTTTTACATTTGTCGGTTTGGGATAGTGCAAGATGTCATCTTTGTGTGACGGAGAAATACCTGTTCCATGCTTTGATATAAGTCGTCCCAAGAAAGAAATCTGAGGTCGTGCAATTTGGAGTTTGTCTTTGGAGCACTTCAGGCCCACCGAAGCCAGGTGGCTCAAAAGGAGCTGTGTAGCTTGAAGGCAGGACTCCTAGGACGGTGCGGCTAGGAGTAGATCGTCCACATACTGCACCAAAAGAACATCAGTAGGAAGTTGGAAAGGTGACAGCAGCTGTCGAAGGGAAGCATTAAAAACTCCAGGGGACAACACAAAT
This sequence comes from Vanacampus margaritifer, assembly GCF_051991255.1. Classification (NCBI taxonomy): domain Eukaryota; kingdom Metazoa; phylum Chordata; class Actinopteri; order Syngnathiformes; family Syngnathidae; genus Vanacampus; species Vanacampus margaritifer. Next base: position 25,360,672 of record NC_135439.1, on the reverse strand, counting down.
CCTTGAAGGTAATCGGGTATAGGAATAACACTCATTATTCCACGTAAATGCAAAATACTTCTGCATAGACAGGTCAAGAGGGATGCAAAAATATTTGCAAGATCAATGCAGGTAAAATGCGTATGTAATGGAGTAATTTGTGACAGCACAGAATGCGGATTTGGCACTGGCAGTGCGGATGTCAAAACTTTAGCATTAATAGCTCTGAGATCATGCACCATACGAAATTTACCAGTATTTTTCTTTTCTACTGGGAGAATGGGAGTATTGTAGCTTGACCTGTCAATTTTACAAAGAACCCCCGCTTTTAGCAAACCATCGATTGTTGCTGAGATGCCAAGTCGCCCTTCATGCTTCATTGGGTATTGTTGCACCCCAACGGAGTTGGGTTTTAATTCAAAAGTTACTGGAGCAACATTACACAGGCCTACATCAGTCGGGTCAGTAGACCACAGTGCAGCAGGCAAGGTTTTTAACATGTCACCAGTAAGGTCGCTGTCAGATGTCTCCCTTCCATGGTGTCGGTCCAAAAGCTGATGTTCTAAAACAGACATGGAAGCAAACAAATCAGATTTAATCCAATAGGCATCAAGAGTTTTGGAATATAATAAATCTGTGTGTATAGAGTGTTGCCAATCAGTTGCTTTTGTGCAGGCCAGGACAAATGGACCCAAATCTTTCACCGTGTGCTGGGATGAGACCATCAGTGAAATATGAGGATGACATGTCAGCACAGATTCATCAGGTGGTTCCGCCATCTCATACCACCGAGATTGTTCTTCAGTCAGATTTACAGAAAACGCGACACCGAGCCTACCTGCGAACAGATCACCTACACGCAACTCCCAGGTGTTGTCAACAACTGTACGGAATGCTTCACATATCGTATATCTCATCACCACACCTGTCATAAAAGAGAGTGCAATGCATACAGTCAGATACCGTATCATATGATCTCAAATTACGAACCTAAGGATACCAATTTTTCCCAAAATTCTCAGCATCCCTCCAGCCGGAAGAATCAGTGTCAATCTTTGCCCAGTAGATGTCAGCAGTGGTGCATGTCATGGCGTGTTGAGGTACCACTGGAAACTGGGGGGAGACGTTGGAGGCAGAGTCACAAGCGCAGTAATAAGTATGTCCATCTGGGAACTGAAGCGTGAGTCCGTCCGGCCCGCACTGGATCAATGGTGCAGTTTTTATGAGAAGATCTCTTCCCATAAGATTCACTGGACAGTTCGGTGCGTACACAAATGCATGTAAAAAAGTCTGTGTGAAGCATTGCGTGTGTATCGGAGCTGTCAAATTCAGAATAGTTTGTTCTCCCTTGAATCCAACCAGAAAAATGCCATCCGCGGTGAGCGTACTGTCAGGTGGCAATGTCATAATGGTAGAGTGACAAGCTCCAGTATCCACCATAAATGATAAGGAAGTTCCCCCTACCTCCATCTCAATCATCGGTTCCTGGAGGCCTTTGAATTCAGGGCCCAGTCATTGCGGAAACTGTCCACCAGGTGGCGGCAGGAACTGCTGACTTGGCACAGGCGGATATTGCTGCTGTTGTGTCATCGTGCGTGTTGAAAAGCCATGTGAGTCACGTCCCCTTTGGTGGTAGTAGCCGCGCCCTCTTTGTTGTCATCTGCCTCTGCCCCTGACGACACGTGAGTGCTGTCGGCAAGTATTAGCCCAGTGTCCAGCACGGCTACAGTTGAAACAGTGATCTCGACCAATGAACGGAACTGACTGAAACATACAATCTGCCCCAACATTATTAGGTGATGACATATCAGTAGAAGCCGGAAGAACAAAATCCTCCTCTTTTTTCTTCAAAGTTTGCAATTGCATAATTGCTAACTGTAATTCAGTATTCTTATGTTTTTCAGTTTTTGATTCGATATCTTTTGCATACCTTCTCAAATTATGTTTAAGATGAGACAACCACCTGACATGTTTGGCTCCTGGCAAATCCGGATTTGCGTCCATAGCGCGCACAATTGATTTAGGGAGACCTTTTAGCACAGCTGCTCTGAAAACTTGCGAATATAGTGCAGAGTCAGTTGGCAGGTGTCCAGTTTTCAATTAATATTCCACAAGAGCACGGTCAATGAACGCCGCAGCCTCCTCGTCAGCTTTTGGAGCAAACATCAAGTCAGATATGACAATTTCCTGGATTGGGAATAATTCGCCGAGGACCTCAAAGAGTGTCAAATAATTATCACGTGATAGTGCCTCACCATCCATCAAAGATGGCATTCCTGAATTAGTCATCAACACTTCGAGTTGAGAGAGAGGACAAGCGTGTGTCAAGAGCGCACGCACACCCCCCGCTGTTAAAATCTGACATATCACCTCTCTCTGCAAAGACCTGAGCCAATTTTGTCCTCCCGCCGGCAGTGGGGGAAGTAAAAGCACGCTTAAGTCAGAAGGTAAATAAGGCTTATACACGGTAGCAGAATTCCCGGTGGCTGGGTCAACTTTCGTCAACATAGGTGCTTGCAAACCTACTTTTGAGCGAGTCACAGGTTTTTTAGGAGTACTGTCTGGGAGTCTTTCGGTCATGCTAATGTCACGTGTTCCTGAAACAGTCTCAACGGCACATGTCAGATGGGCCAGCTTCCTCTGTATTTCTTCAATTTGATAGCTGTTAGCCAATGCATTAGAAGCTTCATTAGTCATATCATGGTCTCGTTGTCTAAACAATTCATCCCGTTCAGCCTTTAATAAACGGTTTTCTTCCATCAATTCGTCGTCTGCAGCTTTTTCAAAGCGAGAAAGAATGGAACGCCATTTACTACGAGCTAACTGGTACTTCCGCATGTCTAGTCAATTCCAAACCGAAAGCTCTCGCCTGGTTCAATTTGTCCTGCGGGTCACCTTTTATAGCTAACACTTTTTCGAATTTCTCTTCCAATTGTTTCACTGAAGCATTCACGCCCGCTGCTAACGCATTTGTGGCCTGCAAAACAAAGTTGCGTGAAAGATTCGTATCACGATTGTCACCATTCCAATCCACATCGAGATTACCACCATTTACAGTCAATACAGGTGCCTGCAAATTTTGCAGCATCTGAATAGCAGTACTATATGGTGATTCAGTAAATGGGTTTATAGGGTCAAACCCTATTTCCCGTGTGAGCTTCCACGTACGCAGGAGGGGCTGTTAGCTTAGCATCCAAATTAGCCTTTTTGTCATCAGCAGTTTTTATCACAGCCATCTGAGCGATCTTTACAGAGCTACCCAAAGCTAACATTTTAGCATTAATCACCATTTGATCCACTTTCTTACAGTGTTGTCTGATTTTTCTTCCATTTGAAGAAAATATAGATGTCTCTCTTACCTCTTTATCCAGCGCCTGCCGTTTTTTCACACATGCAAGCTCAACCGATTTCATCAATGATATCAAGCAAACCGTAGATTGTAACGGTGGGAACCATCCTTTTTCACAACAAGTGTGCATCCAGTCGTTTAAGAAAACCTTCAATTTACGTCTTCGTTTTGTGGCCAACGCTCCGATCGCAACATCGGAAGCATTTGCAACTTGTGCAACCAACAACATGTTCCGACTATGAACCGGAAGTACATTCAGGTCAAACCACTCGGTGTCACGGTCAAAAATGGCCTCCATAACTTATATTAATTATAGTCAAGTCGTATTAATATTTATTAATTCAGTGACGTCTCACTTGTGGTACCACAGTTCAATAGGTTAAAATTATTCAGCAACGTTGCTCATTATTCTCCCAAAAAATAAAAAAGAACTACAGACAAACATAAAATATCTCCGAAGAGCACGGACTCACTTAACAAAATACAACGTGCCTTCGTTGAAAAATAAATACATCCGGATCTAGCGATTTCTTCACAGCGGGAAAACTCAACAAAAACAACAATTAACAACTGAAACAACAAAACCGCTGCTTCAACCTGTTCCTCGTAATGCTGCTTTACTTCAGCTGCGCATAATCCAACGTGACGGTACTTCCGTGAACGACCGTCACCACGTACGTGTATAGTTCAATGTCGTAGTAAAATCCAAAATCAAGGACTTCGCGTCCCTCCGTAACAAAACAACTTCAAACTCTACTAATACCTGTTCACACAGATCTCATATACAATTTAGTCAATTTAGAAGACGAAAACCGGTTGCAGCAATCCCAAACAGACAGAATTTCTCTACGTGGATAAACGTGTCCACTTACCGTACAATTAATATGGCTCCAGAAATTCCGTCCGTCGGGAAACCTGCAACCAGCAATCGTCGCACGTCGGGATCACCATCTGTTGTGAAAACATGCATTTTGTTTTCTTTTGCGTGTTTAAATAAATCAGAGTTGAGATCGGTGAAGAGGTTTCCTTGCAAGGTTTTATTTCAGCAATTCCTGAAGACACAATGAGCTCACTCAAAATTGGTGATTTCTCCAAGTGTGTGTTCTGTTGGATGAAGGATTCTTACTATTTGCATGTTCATGCCGTTGATTAACAAAACATACAATGAGATCTGTGAAAAGAGTTATTTCCTTAAGGATTTATTACACAAATTTGTGGACAGATAAGATTGGAGCTTTCCGGCTCCATCTCGTTTCTCATCTGTGTCGTTTCTCACTCCGCTCGTGGGTAATATCTTTTGTCCTACAAAAGTCCCTCCCAGAATCACATGATATCTCAATACAGTTGACCAACTGCCCCCCTCTTGGTCCCAAGATGGAACACAGGTAATCAGATAAGGGTTGACGTTGTTTACAGAAGAGACAGAGAGAGAGAGAGGCTGGGGAGCTGTTTGTATAACAAAGGGGTCTAATTAACACACAAGAGAAGATCACTACCTGACAACATTTGAATTCTCACACAAAACTACACTAAGTAAATCAAAGCAATTTTGTGCAATTCTAAATAGTTATAAGTAAATCAAAACAGTTATAATTAAATTGAAACAGAAGATTCACTTCAGTTCTTACAGCGGATCCACAGCATCTTTATACAATTTTCAAAAAGTGTTACACGATACCACTCCCCCTCGCTTCCCTGAGTCCTGAGAAAGAGAGTAAGAGAAAAAGCAGGTATGACTTTTGACAACCCATATTTTAGTTCACTCCCAGACTTTGGAAAATTGATGTGGACAGGATCTGTCCTTTAGACCTTAGACCTTATGACCTGATGACTGATGACCAGAAACTCTGACAGTACTTTTAAACATACACTCCTCAGATAAATCAACAGGAACCTTTTAACACTTTCTTTTCTCAGGGAAGAGAGGACAAAGAAACCATTCTCACATTCTTATTCATCAAGCTAAATTGAGTTAACATAGTTATATCTACATCTATACAGCTACAGCTATAACTAAATTCAAAACAGTTAAAATATAAATTGAAACAGTAAAATGTTAACATGATGTATTGTGATTTGTGAACTAAAAAAAAAGGAAACCAAACCGAAGTGAACATGTCTGAATCGCGCATTTCGTTTGTGCCACTGTAATGACATCATTGGGAAGCTTGAAGGCGCTTTAATCTATTTTTTTTATTTCTTCAATCTTAAAGTATCCTGCTTTTATATTCTTAGGTTTATTTACATTTTGACAATTTCAGTCCATATATTTTATTTCCAACATTTTGACGTCAACTGGATTTTTTCCTAATAACTTTATTGAACATTCGTAAATGGATCATCTCCAGATAATCCTGTAGGCGACCCCGATGCAATCTGGCAGCCCGTGAATATCTGAGGGTGTGTGTGTGTGTGTGTTGTGTGAATATCTCAAAACAGCGTGATGTTTGTCTCAAAAATAAATGCGCTTGTGCAATGATAGAGGCTAATTATTTGTCCTCTTTTGCGTGTTCCAAAAAATTGAAGATAGACTTCTTGTGAGAAAAACTCCTTGCAAAGATGATTTATTACAGAGAATCTCCGGTCACACAACACTGAACATCACGTAAAAGGTGGAATTCCAGGGTGCGTGTGTGCCCCCTCTTTTGCGGAATACAGCTTTTAAAGAATCCAAATCAGTAAGAGAACACCTATTCCTCCTCCCATCATGAATAAGTAAAACAGATTGGTTCTCACACAATATGTTACATAATATTATTTTCGTACACAGTCCGCAGCTGTGTTCATCTTTTTAGACAAAATATACTCTCAGGGTATTTTTCGTACTTTTTTCCCAAAACAATATCTCACAAACAAATTGAACTGGATTTAGAGTGGCCGTGAGTGATGGTGCTCTCAGGGTATGTGTATGGCAAAATCTGTTCTCACGAACAGAATGTGTGTGCGCAAAACACTGAGAAGGAATTTTTAGACAAAAACAAGGTTAAGGTCAAATTATACTGAGTTCAACACTATTTCACCTACTCTACATATCTATAAAACATTTCAACATGGTTAATATATGAAATAAAGAATTAAAAATGTTAATAATATATAACAGTCTTCCCTTTGGGCTTGAAAAAGCCCAATAACTAAACATTTAAACATTTTTACCAAAGGATCCCAGCGGGATCGTCATCGTCGCAATGGCAGGTGCAACGTAAGAGAATAAGAGAAAATGAAAACATTCTTTTTAGCAGGAGAGGAGGTCAGTCATATGTCAAAAACAATGTGATTCATGAACAGATTTTTTCAGTAAAATAAGCATATCATATATGAAGACGATGTGTTGTGATTATGTTCAAAAATTGTGGTAAGGGGATCCCAGAAATAGCAGATTGGCATGACAGTCAGTATGAGAAAGAGTGTCATGTTGTAACTGCAATTGGAGACGCATTTGAAGACGCAATTGAAGACTTGTTGTTGTTTTGAGCGATGGAAGTTCTTTGTTGAATGAGAAGGACGTTTGTCAGTTCCATTTTTGTTCTTGAGTTTGTTTGTTTTTTAAAAGGGGGTCCTTCAGCTCTGATTTCGGCTGGCAACCCGTTCAGGTTGTACCCCGCCTACTGCCCGAAGCCAGCTGGGATAGGCTCCAGTACCCTCACAACCCTTGTGAGGACAAGCGGTCAAGGAAATGGATGGATAGATGAGTGGGTCCTTCAGCTCTTTTAGAACCCACGTCAACTGCCAGAGATGCAGGGATTGATTACCGGGATTTGTTTTCCCAAGGTGTGACTCATTCTTTGTGGAACGATGCCTGGAAAAAGGACACGTTCCTCCTATCTCCATTGAGGGATGTCCTCAGCGAAACTCAATCTCCATTGAGTGATGTCCTCAGCTCGTCAGGTGGACACTGGAAGCAGTTGAATGGTTTTCCAGATGGCTCATCAGGTGGACACTGGAAGCAGGCCTCAGGTCGTTCCTGTTGGTGTGGGTTGAGTAGAAAGCGGACCCAGCAGGTCTGATAGAGAAGATGTGGAACCTTGTGCCCCCCGTGAACTGGACCAGATTGACCTTTCCATCACCTCATCTGGGTGCAGAACATTTTCATTTAGTCACTAATAAACATACATATTCACATCCGTTCTTTTTGAAAGAGCATCTGGTAGTTTTTATTAGTTTGGAGTTAGTAAATGTTAGTGAAATTCTGTAGGCCCGTCCTGGGGAAAAAAATTCTGTTTGTTGTGACATTCGACAGCCTTTGTGACAGCCTTTGGCTGAATTTAATGACCTAAGCACATTCATTAATGCAACAATGAAAATCTTATAGCCAATTCAAATCTGACGAGGCCAATTTTGTTTACAGCTTATAATGTAATGATTAATGAAATGTTTTACCATAATATTTACTGTTATAGATATGGCATGAATGTGCTTCCAGCCATAAAATAAATGCAACTTTCGCCAACAAATAAAATCAAAAAATAACATCTGACCCCAGGGCCCTCACGTCCGGACCGTGAGCACCCCGGGGAGAGATAGAAATAGAACATATTCACCTTATTTTCGCCGTCTCTGCCAAAACTTACTCTCCTCCATGTCTGTAGGTCCAATCACCAATCCTCAATTGTCCTCCTGTGAATTCATTCATTCTCACGGACTATATAATTATCACATTGAGACTAACTTATAATTCTATATTTATTTAATTCAACATGGACTGTTTGTGTCCTTCGCGACGATATACACAGACCGACCAATAATTCCCCCATCTGAAAAAGATCGACTCAGAGAATTTTTCAGACCGATAATAAAATAACTGCAGCAGTAAATAAATTTTTGCTTTAAAAAGAGGTGAATTTTTACATTTAACCAGTAAATTCGCCAATGCGTCCCAAGCAATTGTTTAAATTTCAAAAGAGAATTTGGGATAATATTGGAAGGACAAATTTAACAAGCGAATACACAAAGTCGCCCTTAGTTTTATTATGTCATTATTAAGTTTGCTAGTCCCCCTTGTTGATGATAGTCCCACAGCTGACTGTTTTAAAATAGACAGAGATAAACAAATCAGATCAAATCAAAATAGGCATCAAGAATATTAGAATATAATAAATCTGTGTGTATAGAGTGTTGCCAATCAGTTGCTTCTATTTACAGAATGTTTTACTGTATATGTTATCACCTTATGTCTGTCAAAAAAAACGAGTGCAGTGTACACAGTCAGATACCGCATCACATGGTCTAAGATCATTAACTCAAGGAAACATTGTTGGTGGGAGCGGAGTCACCAGCATAGTGGAGTAGTTTTTTTTTCTTCATTTTTTAAAACTTTTGCATATCAGGGTACAGTCATTGCGGAAACTTTCCACCAGGAGGCGCCAGGAACCTCTGCTGTTCATCAGGTGGCGGTAGGTAGTGCTGTTGTTGCCCAGCAGGTGGCGGCAGGTAGTGCTGATTAGGGGAAAAGGGCAGATATTGTTTTGATGATGCCCGCATACTTAAGCCACGCCCCCTCTGCTGGTGGTAGTAGCCGCGCCCATATTGTTCATGTTGATAGAAGCCGCGACCATGTTGTTGATGGAAGCCGTGATCATGTTGTTGATAGAGGTCACGATCATTCTGCTGTCCGCGGTCTATTCTCCAGATGCCATGTGACTGCTGTCGGCATTCTTTTGTCCAGTGGCAGTGTCCAGTCATGCCGACCCGCAAAAGGACGTGACTGGAACATAACGCAATCTCTCACAACATTAGATGATGAAATACCAGTGGAGGGCGAAACAACAAGGTGCTCCTCTTTTTTGTCATGTGCTGTTGCCCACGAGTGCTGTCTGCAAGTACTGGCCCAGTGTCCAGAACGTCCACAATTGTAACAGCGATCCCGATCAATGAACGACACTCTGTGAAACTTATTAAAATCTGCCCCAACATTATTAGGTGATGACATATCAGTAAAAAGTCGGAAGAACAAAATCCTCCTTTATTTTAATAAAAAAAAATAATAATAATTTTTTTTAATGAAAAAATAAAATAAATAAAAATAATTAATTAATTAAAAATATATAATAAAAAATAAAAAGTAATCAAAACAATAAAAGTTTACAATTAAATAATTGCTAATTATAATTCACTATTGTTATGTTTTACAATATTTAATTTAATATGTTTTGCATACCTTCATAAATAATACTTAAGATGAGATAGGACAGCTTTGCTCTAACAATTTACAAATATAATACAGAGTCAATTGGCAAGTGTCTAGTTTTCAATTAATATTTCACAAGAGTACCCCTTTGTCAGCTTTTGGTCAAACATCAAGTCGGAGATTATTTTTTAATTACATATCACCTCAAATTATGTCAAAAATGTGATTCTCCCAGATGGCTCCCTCATGGAATGGTCTGTCCAGTCTCAGGGACTCGCATCGACTCCAAATTCTGAAATGGGACTTCATGCAGCAATTTAAAGGTTAAATATATACAGGAGAAATTAAAAATTATTTTTCTACTTACAAGCATGGGAAAGGCCCCTTTTTAAATTGTAATTAACAAAGGGAGGAAGTCTCCTTTTACATACAAATAATACATAACTTCACCCCCATTTTGGGAATAGCACTTGTCAGGAATGGCCCTCAAAATGGCTGACACCAGATTCGGGAAAGAGACTCAAGGTTAAATAATGTTCTCGCGTACGAGAAAAATTATGAGGAAAAAACAATCAACTTATAACAAAATATTCCACATTAGTTGCCATTGGAATTATTTGTTTTTTAATTATTATCATTATTATTAAAATGCGGAAAGTGGAGACTGAAAAAAAATTAAATATAGATTTTCTCCTTAAACTTTTGAAAGCAGACGTAGTTAGAGCACATATAAGGCTGTTGGCTATTTAATTTGGAAAAAGGGCTAGAGTCATAGCAACTTTAATTTTCAAAATGATTGCGTAATTAATTTATATCCCAATATCACAGCAATATATTCAGTTTTACAGTTATGTATGTTTAATAAGCGTGAGGTGTGCATTGAAGTTTTGCAATATTTTAACACTGTACCTCCATGTTATGTGCGTGTTATGTATTCGTTCGTTTTGTATTAAATATAATTTAGATATGACGCATGTGCGCTGTGAAGCCAGATCAAGCATTCAACATTAGTTGTTAAGAGATGTAAATGAGGGCTTAGAGAATCAGTTTGGCAATTTAATTATGTAATGTCGTCTAATTATTTAACGTAGACACTGACGCTCGCGGTTTTAGCGTTGGAGATTTTATTAGTAATATTACCGTCCCAATCAATTTATCCCGTTCAGCGTTTACTAAACGGTTTCATTTATTTTATTACGTAATTGTCATTTACAGCTGTTTTTATTTGCAAAGCGAGAAAATAGAAAATAGAAAGCTATTTACTTAAACACATCAAAATCATACGAGCTGTCTTTACGAAACCATCGAAAGTTAACATTTCAGCATTAATCATCATTTAATACACTTTTCTTAAAGTTACGTCTGGGTTTTTCCTCTATATAAAAAACATATATTTATAACGCTTTTTAACCAGCGATCGGCGTCTACGCACATACACAGTTAAACTGCCGCCTTTAAAACCATCAAACAAATACCAGATCTTATTGGAGTAAACTAACCTTTTCCACAATAAATTTAAGTCCCGTCGTTCAATATTAAATACATTTCACGTCATTGTTTAACGATCAACGGCCGATTACAAACCCCGGAAGCTTCTCAAGTCGTCTAGCGGAAGTACTATCAGGTCACCCATTCGGTTTTTCAGATTAAAAGCGCACCCGTAATTTATATTAAACATCAACCTGTCCAGTTATTACTATATTAAAGTTATATAAATAGTTATAACTCCACAGAAATACCCAAAGCTAGCATTCTAGCATTATTCATCATTTTATCCACGAATCCACGATCATGTTTCGCTTTTCTTCCACTCGAAGAAATTACAGATGTGTCTCGTATGAGTTCGTCCAGCGCATGACGTTTTTACACATGCAAGTTCAACGGCTTTCATCAATGATATTAAACATACCGTAGATTGTAACGGTGGGAAAAACCTTTTTCACAGCAACTGTACATCCACTCGTTTAATTCGTCTTTAATTTCACGTCTTTTTCCGTAGGCTTGGCTCCGACAGCTACTGCGCATGCGTTAGCAACTTCATGTTTTTTTTCATGAAGTGAAACTGCATTCGGGTCTTATTATATTATATTATAGTCATTATTATATTTAAGTCGTATTATTAGTTATAAATGCAGTGACGTCTCACTTATAATACACTATTATTAGTCAACAAAATAGCTCATCGCGCCCCCGTAAAAATAATAAATGACGTCAGACAATTGTACTAGACAAACATGGAATACACACAAACAAATATCATGATCTCCTCTCAAAATAATAAATACTGCTTTAAGTCAATCATGAAGCAGTCTATCGGCTGCTTTCAGCCTGGCTATAGACAATTGTTAGATTCAATTGTGTAGCATGGCTCTCGTAATAAAAAAATACTGCTTTAAGTCAATCATGAAGCAGTCTATCGGCTCCTTCGTAGCGAAACTTTCTCAAATTCATACGCCTATTTCAGCCTGTCTGTCCACAATTATTTGATTCAATTGTGCAGAAAACTCTCGTAACGTTACGTACCAATCTCTGGTAATATATCCTCATCTGCGCTCAGAAAAAATCCGTTATTCAAGGAACTTATTATGATTTCCTAACAGCGGGCGTACTCTCCGCTGTCAATTCATAATATTCATCTCAAATTCATCCAAGAATCTAGCGACATTTATTTTATGCCTGACTACATTTCAGCGCAATGCCCAACAACGTGACGGCATTTCCGTAGACAATGCTTCCGCCACAACGTACGTGTACAGTTCAAATACCGTGGTAAAATCTGAAATCTGGGACTTTGCGTCCAACCAAACGACTTCAAAATTTATCACTATTTTTCTCACATAAATTCCATCTCCAATATAATTTTGCAAGACGAATTTACCAGCCGCAGCGCTCTCAGACAGACAGAATTCCTAAAACGTGGATAAAGTGTCCACTTACCGTAATTAATAAGGCCCTGGAATTCTACCCGTCCGTGAACGCCCTGCTTGCAAAATGTCGTTTTTCGTCCGGGTCGCCATTTGATAGAGGCTAATTATTTGTCCTCTTTTGCGTGTTCCAAAAAATTGAAGGTAGACTTCTTGTGAGAAAAACTCCTTGCAAAGATGATTTATTACAGAGAATCTCCGGTCACACAACACTGAACATCACGTAAAAGGTGGAATTCCAGGGTGCGTGTGTGCCCCCTCTTTTGCGGAATACAGCTTTTAAAGAATCCAAATCAGTAAGAGAACACCTATTCCTCCTCCCATCATGAATAAGTAAATCAGATTGGTTCTCACACAATATGTTACATAATATTATTTTCGTACACAGTCCGCAGCTGTGTTCATCTTTTTAGACAAAATATACTCTCAGGGTACTTATTCGTACTTTTTTCCCAAAACAATATCTCACAAACAAATTGAACTGGATTTAGAGTGGCCGTGAGTGATGGTGCTCCCAGGATATGTGTGTGGCAAAATCTGTTCTCAAAACAAGGTTAAGGTCAAATTATACTCAGTTCAACACTATTTCACCTACTCTACACATCTGTAAAACATTTCAACATGGTTAATATATGAAATAAAGAATTAAAAATGTTAATAATGTATAACAGCAACGATCCACATACGCACTTTTGACAACTCACAAGCAAAAGTTATGGAAAATGCACACACAGAATTAAAAAAGACACGTGAAAATCGCGGATATATTTGTGGATCTGAAAAACACATGAAAATGACGAATATGTGTATGGATCTGAAAAACACATGTGAAAATCACAAATGTATTTGTGTGAATATTTTTTGGACAAATCTCTCCCCATAGAACAGGAGATTGCCCGACAAGACTGACATGAAGAGGAGCTATCCATCTGGGATTGAAAAACGAAAGAAAAAAGAGGGAGAAGAGAAAAGAAAACAAGACAGTGGTGACTGTAAGTAAGAGTTGCTTTTTATGACTGTCTGTGTAAGGAGAGACTTTCAGGGCTGGCTTCAATTTAAATCAAGCACAGAGAAAATCACTGAATTTTAAACATATAATAAAGGCTTTTGCACAAGCCAAATCAAGGAAGCACCACTTTTGAAAATTGCTTGAACATATGTTGAATCGATGTTGAATCAACCTTAAATCAAGCAAGTTTGGACTTTTGCAGAGTTAAATAACTTTAATATTGAATATACAGTGCAGGCCAAAAGTTTGGACACACCTTCTCGTTCAATACATTTGCTTCATTCTCATGGCTGGTTACTTTATAGATTCTCACTGAAGGTATCTAAACTATGTATGAGCTTATGTGGAGTTATGTACTGTGGCGAATACCCTTATCACCACGTCAGTATTGTTTGAGTTTGCTTTAGCTTAATTACTAGGTTAAATAATATTTTCAGATTATATTAAGTAGTGATGGGAAAATGAAGCATCATGAAGCAATGAGGCCTTCCATCCAAATGCTTCGCTCCTGGGCCGAAGCATCATGAGGCTTCATTTGCTCTATTGCGCCATCATGTGGACAATAAATGTCATGACAGACAGAGTGATTAAAATGATACCATAGATTTGATGGGGTCAAAAGGGCAGGGAGTTGTGATGTGAATGAATGTGTGTGTGGTACTTGAAAGAATGATTGCTCTATTTGTTTTTTGTTTTTTAGACATTGACATATAAACAAGGAACACATTTCATTCATTTTTATTTAGGAAAACTAGCATTTCCAAAGTTTTGGGCTTCAAACGGTTTCTTCTTTTACATAGGATTTCTCCTGCTTTTGAAAATATTCTTTCGCAAGGGACGGACGGATGAGGCCGGGGTACAGAGAAAGGTTATTGCTAGTTTGTAGTGATTTGGGTAAACATGTTTGTGCAGCTCCCAGTAGTCCAGGGGGTTTGACATCCTGCTTATGTTGGGTTCCCCCAGGTAAGTGTGGACCTCCACAGTCGCATCTGTGGTCTCACTCTGGGTCCTCCTCTGCATGACTGTGTGGTCCAATCACCGCCACAGTTTGTCACCTAAGACACAACAAACAGACTAACAGCCAACAGGCAGTTCTGGCTGCCCATCGTAGAGATGGGAGCAAAAGAATTCCTTATCCCACAATAATGCACTGCCGCTCATTTCCCATTGCTTAATTAACACCATTAGAATGTATCGAATATTTTTTATTTTTCTAGAGAAGAAGAAAAAGGGAAAAAAAAGAAGAATGTATCGAATATTACCTTGCTCCACAGGCTGGGAAGCTTCTGACGTGTCCGGTTGTGTTGATGAAGATGATGGGTTGAAGGAGGAGGAGGAGGAAGATGCCCTGTGCCGGATCACTGTCGCACATTCAGCTGTGAGCCTCCTCTCAGCCTCTTGTGGTTTATTCGGGCTAAAGAGTGTTCTCTTGGTACCCAAGTTCTTTAGAACAAAGTTTACACTTCACCTTTTAAGTAGAAGAAAGACATTAAAACGAGGGATACACTGTGTTATCACAATAATTTACAATATATATTCACACTGGTTATTATAATTTGTACCTTTTTAGGAGAGATCTGCTCAAAATGATCCCAGACAGGGGATGTTCTCTTCTTTTTCGTTGTGGATTGGACATTGCAAAACGAATCCGATTGAATTGATGTTTGAAGATGCGAGTTGTGTCAGTGTCACCTGTGAGCTCATTGTCGTCTCGGTGCGCCATTTTATGTCGAATCACCCGCGAAACTATGTGTTGGCGATGACGTAGGAATCCCGTCTCGCGGCGCTTTGGACGTAGCAGCGCGCGTTCCGAGGCTTCGGGCGTGGCCACAAGCGTTCCGAGGCTTCTGAAACAACGCGTAACCAACACATGCCTCGATGCGCGCTTTGCAGATTTTTTTTCCGGTTTACTCGGCACACGCATCGGCGCCTCGGCACAGTTGGGCACATCACTAATATTAAGTCCTTAGTTTTGTTTGGACACATATTTTCTCAGGGGTGAACACTTTACTTAATATTTGTCTGAATATTTACGGCATTCATTTTTGTTTGAGGGAAGCAACAGAGCTAGAAGGTGAGAGGAGTGAAGATTTGGCACCTGCCATTGTTCAAGACGGGAGGTGGGAATGTATTTGTTTAATGATTTGTTTGGAGTATTTCTTTTTGTTAATTTGGTTTAAATGCACTTTAGTTTTGACTTGTTAGTGTTGATATATATTTTTCTTAATTAGTCCTATAGAATTAAGTTGGTCTTGCGTTCATTTAGGTTGGTCCACCCCTATTTAAGCCACCTGAGTTGTTTGTCTGGAGGTCAGTCCAGTTTGTTATGTTAAGTTGACCACTTTTAAATTATTATTTTTTTACGTTAGCTTTTAGTTGATGTTGGATTTTTTTGTTAAATTATCCATGTTTGGTCCACTACAGTACTTAACAAAAAAAGGTGAAATAACTGAAAACATGTTTTATATTATAGATTCTTCAAAATAGCCATCTTTTGCTCAGTTTTTTTTTTTTGCATTCTTACATCTAGCAACTCCTTAAAAACTGTTGGAAAACCCTTCCAGATTATTACCTTTTGAAGCTCATTGAGAGAATGCCAAGAATGTGCAAAAAAGCAATCAAAGAAAGGGGTGGCTATTTGTTTTGTTTGTTTGTTTATTTATTTATTTAATTATTCTCACTTTTTTTAAGTACATAAGTTCACATGTGTTCGATAGTTGTCATAGTTTTGATGCCTTCTGTGAGAATCTACAATGTACATAG
Organism: Vanacampus margaritifer; assembly: GCF_051991255.1. Lineage (NCBI taxonomy): Eukaryota > Metazoa > Chordata > Actinopteri > Syngnathiformes > Syngnathidae > Vanacampus > Vanacampus margaritifer. Next base: position 25,344,524 of record NC_135439.1, on the reverse strand, counting down.
TTGTGAAAATAAAGCATAGCATTGAATTAGAAGATGTGTCCAAACTTTTGGCCTGTTCTGTATTCTATTTTAGGTTCCAAATTTTGTTTGTTTAAATAAATGTAGGCCCTGTTGACAGTCTTCTGCCCAGATTTAATTATAACTGTTTAGATTTAGTCATAACTGCTTTAATTTCCTCAGTAGAGCTGGGTGAGTGTTTAAATGATGTTTGGGGGAGCTTCCTCTATTCCCACATTGATGAGCCATTTGTCTGGGGTGAAGCAAATGTGTTAATAGGATTCCTTTGTGAAGTTGTGTTTGCTGCGGTGGTGCCGGGTTGTCTGGGACCTACTGTATTTCCACATCAATTGGCCATCTGTCGGTGTGCCAGGTTGTCTGACCTACTGTATTTCCACATCAATCGGCCATCTGTCAATGTGGATTGAGTACTGTCTGTCTTGCGAGAGGGGCGGGGCTTAAGGGCAGCACTGGTTAGAGAGGGGAGGGGGTTTTTGGGGGCTGGGATGCTGAAAGTATAAAGAACAACTACAAGTGGGAGGGACACACACACAAGGGGAACCACAGCGATTTTGTCTGTATCTTGTCTGTGTCCAGAAATTTCTGCAAAATAAATCCTTCGAAGGACCTGTTCACCGATCTCCAGTCTGTATTCAGAAAATCAACATTACGAACACACGGAAAACTTAAGGATCGTTTTCTAACAGCCCCTATGTGCACTTTACTATTGTATTACTGTTTTTATTTTGTTTCAACAAGTTATTTGAATGAAGCACAATTTAAGATGCAGATGTGCAATTTTAAAATTTAACAACATGAATCTGGGCCCCCAATCCCTTCTTGCTTGGGGACCCTTGCTACGCCACTGCTGGCAGCCACACTTCCGTCAGTCTCCCTCTGGGCAGCTCTGGCTACTAGTACTGTCACTATCGAATGTTTTTTTTTTTTGAAAAACAGATGTTTGCAAATCCCTTATTTTGATTAAAAAGAAGATAATTAGTCCTCTAACTCATTCACTGCCATTGACGGCTATAGATATCAAAAAGTCATTTTAACTATTTCTATTAGTTTAACATCCCCCCCCCCCCCCCCCATTTTTGTTAACAAGAGCATGAAAACCTAGGACGAAAATGATTGTACATTTAGACCAGGTATAACATTTGTGATTAATCATGAGTTAACTATTTATATCATGCGATTAATTACAATTCAAAATTTTAATCGCCTGACGACCTAATTTTTAATAAAAAAATTTTTTTAAAGAAAAATATATTTTTTCAAATATATATATCAGAAATAAATCAGTGAACAATTACTGTTGATATGCTGAAATCAGAGGATTTGGACAATTTAAAAGTAGTTTAAAAAATGGCTCCAAACGATTACTCGATTATTAAAATAGTTGTCGATTAATTTGATAATCGGTTACTTGTCGATTAATCAATTAACTTTGACAACTCTAGTGACTCCATATGTAGTTTACCGTTTATAAATTGGTGCATTATTATCATTGATTGGATAATGGCTTTTATAGCTGATACAGTATACAATACCCCTAAAACAATACAAGTTCTGTGGAGCATTTAATATCAGCATTTTATGTGACAGTTACCACTGGATTTACTGGATTGCGTGTGTGTGTGGGTGTGTGTGTGCGTGTTTATGAGTGACACGACGACGTGACGTGAGTCGCATGTTTGTAGTCGGCCAGAAGATGTCCGCAAATCACCAGTGTTTTCTTTTCTTTTAACCCGGCGAATATGCTGCCTTCATGGTTGTTGGAAGTCGTAAGTTTCATCGCCGGCTTCTCTTATTTTAGACCCACAATTTTAGCCGATGCGTTGAGTTCAAAGAAAGTAACGAAAGAGTTATCAGATAGGATACTCACAACACGGTTCTAAGGCATATTTAAAATGAAATACGCAGATTGCACTATACATTGAGCGGAGGAAAGACAAGGCTTTACAAAGAACGAGCAGTCCTGAATGCAACAAAATATGCCCCGCTTTGCAAACCCCTCTTTTAACTCAGAGAAGAGCAAGGTGCTGTTCAAAACTCGAAGCCGCTCACTTTACTGCCTGCAGGACTCCATGTGTGTGCGTGTAGAAGGAAGGGAGAAATTCATCATCTCAACCGAGATGATGTGGAACCAGTACTAATATTAATTTTTATTTAAAGTGAAGCTGCACTACACCCCCTCCAACGCGTATTTGCGTATACACTACTGTACTAGTGACAACTGGATTGTTGAGAAGAAATCTGCAAGCCCAAACTGGTCGAGAGTGGAATTTCGGAACTCCAGTCTTTTGGATGGAAAACGTTGACTGCTATGAGTACCGACTTCGGATTGATTCATATTCTTCGTGAAAATAGTCTACTTCACCACACCACAACGAGGAATAGTAACGCATCATTTGGAGCGGTGTGGACATAGTTTTTCAAGCAAAGGTGAGTGGCAATAAACTTTGAAGTCCGTCTCTTGCTCTCAGCTGAGTTAGTGCATGTAATGTAATATTTATGATACAGCTGTACGTCCGTCTTGTTCCGACCAATATCCTCACACACGTTGCTTTTTGCCCCCAATATAGCTTCGTGAAACGTTTACCTGAGTGTGTTTCACTTTTAATCGTGTAAATAAATGTTTGTATATTAAGAGTTGCCCTAACGCCGTAAACAGGTCTGTGGAGTATAGCTATCGCCAAGTTAGCCCGCGGTAGCTAAAATTTGCCAGCAGAACTTCTTTGGAGTCGGCTAAAGTTTATTAACCTAGTTGCTCCATTGGCGGCGTCGCCTCTAGTCAGCTTTCCTTTCTGGGCGATCAAAATGAAATGGAGGTGTAAACCATATAGCGTGTGTTTTTAAAACCTGTATGCTATTGCATTGTCACTAGTGGTGAAAATTTAAAGCTGGGCTCCCCCCGTGACTTGTTTGTATTTACAAACCTAATTTATCCAGTACATCGAGATTCATGGAACCCCCCGTCTAAATTCTTAAAAAGTAAACAAATAACTCAGGAGGTACTGGCTGTGACAATTGCCAGGAGGTCGTTGGTGTGGCGCAAGGGTAGGCCAGAGTACTTTGATTTATGTTTATGTCTAACCTCCATGTTTCAAGCGTCTTGAAAGTTCACACTGTAGTGGGCCTGTAAATCTCAAAAGTAGCACTTATCTACCGTGGAGTGTCTTCCTAAAATCTCAGCCATCTGTTACCATAACATCCCTAATGGAATTAGTGGTTTATTTTAAACCAGAAAATTAGATGGAATATCCCCTCACTGGTGATCATTTTGTATTCTATTTGGGACATTTAATTTGTGTCCACAGACTCCACACACACTTGGCCCCCACCATGAAATTAGCTTTTGGGTGAGTTGTGTGATCATATAACAATATCGTCGATAAGATATAATACATCTACGTATGATATAATGGCATAGCCTATCATATCTATAGTAGATTTTTGGGTTTTGTTTTAGTTTATCGACAATGTTTACATTAATCATTATCAATATACATTGAGTTGCTTGCACCGTATTTATCAGAAAGATCATTTCCACCTTCCCCGTTGCTACTGAGCGAATGCTTCTGTTGATTTCCCTCCACTAATAAATTTGTTTTATTGGATTTATTTTTTCTTTCACTTTAGGCCTGCCACTATTCAATATATTTAAAGTGGATTATTCTATCAATTCCAATGATTAATCAAATAATCTGACAAAAAATGTGCATATATGGCAGATATTTTTTTCCAATTACTGTTAACCAATGATAATTGTTCATTTGGTTTTGTAGGCAAAACCAAATAAACAATTAAAGCTGCAAGCAGCAATGAAGGGTCCTCACAGCCTGGGCCACTTGGGCTATTTGCACGTTGGGGCACTGGCACACTAGAATTTAATTAAAAAAAATAAAAATAAAACCTCATCATGCCTCATCTTGTTCGTCAGCAAATAGCGTCGCCAGTTATGGACCTTCTGTGAGTATAGACTCTGGAGCGTTGTGAAAATGACTCGGATTCGTAAAAAAAAAATGCTGCATATAATCGGTGAAGTTAGTTGAGCCAAGACAATATTCAACGTGGTGACGACACGGTTTGGCTTCTCGCCAGTGACTGTGGCTTTGAGCAGTGGCTGTCATGGCAATGTGTTCCAGGATCTATGGGTTATATGCCACAGAGGAGGCGGGACTTCTTTTTTTTTTTCTTTTTCAGGAGAGCTCAGTATTGTTCATTCGATTTGACATCATCATTGCTCTTCTTTAAAAAAAAAAAAAAAAATATATATATATATATATATATATATATATATATATATTATTATTAAAAAAATGTTTTTTTTTCTCTCATTTTTCTTTCTTTTTTTTAAATATATATACATATATATACATACACACACACACACACATATATATATATATATATATATATATATATATATATATATACTTTTTTTGTGTATGTGCGTGTGTGTGTGTGCGTGCGTGCGAGCGTGTGTGTATTCATCAATTCACCTAAGCCCATTAAAAAAAATCCCATACTAATAATATAATATAATAATAAATTGCCAAATGCAGAAACATCAATGTAAGTTATCACGATGTAGTGGCTCTCGCTAACAGACAGAATTAAGTAACCAGAATTAGGTTAAAAAATTCTATATACGTAGACCATGTTTCTATAAATTTTGATATTTGGTTTTTATTTGAGGCAGATATTTTTTCCATTAAAATGTGATTTATGAGGAGGTTAGACCATTGGTCGATATTCAGAGTTTGTTTATTTTTCCAGTTAACAAGAATTGTTTTTTTAGCGATAGTAAGGGCTACAAGTGTAGATTGAAACCGTTTATGTGGTCAGTCAGTTGTTGTTAGGTCACCTAGCAAACACAAGTTTGGAGATAAAGGTATCCTACAGTCCAAAATAGCGGAAAGTTTTTCTAAGACTTTAGTCCAGAAATACATAACCGGAGTTCATAACCATAAAGCATGAACATAAGTGTCTGTAGTGTTTTGTAAACATTGGAGACAAATGTCGGTGTCTGAGAGTCCCATTTTCTTCATCAGATATTGAGTAATGTATGTTCTGTGAATAATTTTATATTGGATAAGTTGTAAATTTGTGTGTTTTGTCATTTTAAATGCGTTTTCACAAACTTGAATCCAAAAGTCAGATTCCGGTGCTATAGACAAGTCTGTCTCCCATTTCGAGATGGGTAAAGACATTTTATCAGTATATGAAAGTAGCTTATATATTTTTGAAAGTTTTTTTGTTGTTGTCGGAGAACGCTTGTTAACTCTTTCACTGCCAGACGTTTTCAGAAACGGGTTGTCCCCACTGCCAGCCGATTTAAGCATTTTGAGTGATCTTTCAAGGTCCACAGAAAATGTTGTGTTTGGACTATGGAAACACACATACTACCAAATGAAAGATTGGACTCTCAGCTTTCATCAGAACCTACCATCTACCTTATTCCGTTCTTCAGTAATCAACAATAGAAAATGGTTACTTTCACCGAAATTCTCTGTTTTGAAACAAAAAATGGAGAAAAAGAGTTTTTTGTGAAACGATGTTATTTCATGCACTCTAGTGAATTGTACACTTCTTTTTGTCCATGAATGAAACCACAAACACCTAAATAGTGCTTTACTTCTGTAAAACGCTTTCACCAACAATGAAAAAGTGTTTTTTGATTGCAAAATACGTTTATTTCCATTCAACAGTGTAACAATTTGACAAAACAATTTCGCAAACTATTTACAAATGTGTGCAACTGTGGTACTACTTACAATTATGTGGATGTTTCAAATACAGTTTTTCCTTTTGTAACGCTCTCCTGCGTGCAAGGAGACGCCAGGACTCGCACAACAGTTTACTTTCACTTTCGCATTGGTCCGTTTTGCGTGCAAACGTTACACTTTCTTGATGGGCTTTTTTTCCGGGGAATAAAAAGCAAGTAGCAGACTGTACACACTTCCTCCGATGAATATGCATTGGACTCGGGGCACTCTCCGTCGTCCGATTGAACGTCCGCCTGTGCGTGCTCGGTTGCGCTCCGCGTTACGACACCGTCATAGCCGCCGCATCAGCGGTTCCAATTTCGCCGTCAAGCTCGGATTCACCTTCATCATCATCGATGATGATCATCGTCGTCATCAATGTACTATTTTAGCGTTGGTCGATGCCTTTCGTCTTGTAAGTGTAGAGCTGCTTGCAAACGCTCGCTATTGCCCGTTCCCTCCTCCATCTAGCTCCATCTAACGTCTTCTACTGCCGCGCCAATGCTTCCCAACCACGGAGTCACCACCCTCATCTTCATCATCGATGATGATCATCGTCGTCAACAATGTGCTCTTTCAGCGATGCTTTTGGTCTTTGAAAAAAACGGCTCGGGCGTGAGCTCCTCGCGACCGGCCGCCATTTTTCCTTTGTCTTCCATTCTCATCTCCTGCTCGATGCTCTAGCTCCGCCTCTACTGATCTTGTCAAAAGAGAGTCATCGCTGCCCTCTAGGGGCCAAAAATAGTCATTAGGCACAACAGACAGGCTGGAAACTTTCACCAGACATGCGGAAGGGTTTCCTCTACCCGTTTCAAAAAAAAAAAACAAAATCATTGGATGACGTCTTTTGACGTCATTGGCAGTGCTCCGTAGGTTTTTACTTGACGTCTTTAAACGTCAGTGGCAGTGAAAGAGTTAATATCTTTAGCTAAAACAGGCGGTTGGAGCGTACCCCGAAGTGTTGGAATTTTTTTCTTTATCATATTTTTAACTTTTAGATAATGTAAAAAATTTCAGTTTTTTATATTGTATTTTTGGAGCAAGGATGTATATGATATAAACATATTATCTGAGAAGAGATGGTGGAGATGTGTAATTCCTTTCTGCTCCCACACGCCTAAATAAAACGGTTGGTTGTTAAGTTGAAAGTCGGGGTTATGCCATAGGGGAGAAAGCCCACAGGGCTCCACTTGGGCTTTTGTCAATTCTAGTGCCTTCCACCAGGCAGTCACGGTGGCAGAAATCATTAGGTTTTTAAAACAATTATGTCGCTTAATCGATGTTGTGATTAAGAGTAAATCTCGAAGTCTGAGGTTATTACAATCCTTCTGTTCTAGTTCCAGCCAACAGTTAGTGTCTCTGTTGGGTTGTGCCCATAGAACGATATATTGTAGCTGGTTAGCTATATAGTAGTACATAAAATTTGGGTTTAAATGGAATCATTGAGAAAAAATAGTTTATTTTGGGTAAAACTTTCATTTTAATGGTGGCTATTCGTCCTATAAGAGAAATAGGAAGATTATTCCAGCGCTCCAAGTCACTATAAATGTTATCCAGAAGTGGAGAAAAGTTTAAATGAATTAAATCAGTTAATTTAGGTGAGATTTGTATGCCTAAGTATTTTAAATTACCTACAGGAAATGAGTAGTGTGGGTCCTGGCTTGTAGGGTTCCATGAATTTTCTGTAATAGGTAGAAGTGTTGATTTTGTCCAGTTAATAGAATAATCTGATAACTGTGAGAATTTAGTTATTAAATTCATCATATAATACTGACACTCAGTGGATAAATGATTTCCCAAAGCCAAATTTATTTAAAACAGCAAAGAGGAAGGACCAGTTAACTTTGTCGAAAGCTTTTTCTGCATCCAATGATATAATAACTGCCTTTTTATCATGCCGCTGTGACATGCTAATAAGGTTAAAGAGTCTCCTAATATTATTAGTAGAGTGACGATCTTTAATAAAGCCTGTTTGGTCGCTATGAATGATTGTCGAGATTACTGTTTCTAGTCTAGATGTGAAAGCCTTAGTGATAATTTTAATATCAGTGTTAATTAGTGAAATCGGACGGTAACTTGATGGAAGGGTGGGGTCTTTTTCTGGCTTTAATAAAAGTTTAATTGCTGCTGTATTCATGTGTGGGCGTATGTAACCCTTAGTTTTAATTTCTGTTACTACTCTTTAGAATAGTGGAGCAAGCATTAACCAGAAGTGCTTAAAAAATATAGCCGGATAACCATCCGGGCCAGGTGCTTTGCCATTAGGCATACTATCTAGAGCACTGTACAACTCGTTTATAGTAAGTGGCGCATCTAACATGTCTTTATGTTCAGTAGTTAACTGAGGTATATTTAAGCTACTGAGGAATGCCTCAATATGCTCAGGGTTAGGCTTGTTAGTTTCTAAGTATAGGTTACGATAATAGTTATAAAAAATTTGATTAATTTCTTCTGGTGATTGTGTGCATTCACCAGTTGTCCCTTTAACTCTTTGACTGCCAGACGTTTTAAAAAACGGGTTGTCCCCAGTGCCAGCCGATTTAAGCATTTTGACTGATCTTTCAAGGTCCACAGAAAATGTTGTGTTTGGACTATGGAAACACACATACTACCAAATGAAAGATTGGACTCTCATCTTTCATCAGAAAAAAAGTTTGTTTCTATCTTATTCCGTTCTTCAGCAATCAACAATAGAAAATAGGTTAGTTTCACCAAAATGCTCTGTTTTGAAACAAAAAGCGGAGAAAAAGAGCTTTTTGTGAAACGATGTTATTTCATGCACTCCAGTGAATTCTACATTTCTTTTTGTCCATAAATGATGCCACAAACACCTAAATAGTGCTTTACTACTGTAATACACCACCACCAACAATGAAAAAGTGTTTTTAGTTTGCAAAATAACAGTTTATTTACAGAACAGCGTAACAGTTTATTTACAGAACAGCGTAACAGTTTATTTAGAGAACAGCGTAACAATTTGACAAAGTATTTACAAAGGTGTGCATGTGTGACTATTTACAATTGTGTGGAGTTTGAACTACACAATTTTTCTTTTTGTGTGGTATACAGTGAAACACTCCCCTGGGTGCAAGGGGATACAGCAGGATTTGCACCACAGGTTTGTTTCACTGCGAATGCCCTTTCGTGTGCAGACCCTACACTTTCTTGCTGGCTTTTTTTTCCGGGGAGTAGCAGGAATGTGTTGCAGCGTGTGTTTGGCCATGTTGCCATCAAGTCGGCTTTCAGGATCATTATGTGGTGACCTGGTGTTTTGTCTGGCTTCATGTCCTTCCATCCCAACTTCCTCCTGGTCTTGTGGCAACAGCCACCCTCTCACCACCTGCTGGATGAACTCCAAAAAATGTTGACACTTCCCAGGATTTTTTGCTTTGTGCAATATGTATGCATTGAACATGCATATCTGGAACATATATGCAACAAACTTTTTGTGCCACTTCAAAGTTTTACGTGTGAATGGGTGGTATGAGATGTTTTGATCCATCTTGTCCACTCCATTCATCTTGGAATTGTAGTCCACAACACAAATGGGTTTTTGGAAAGACACTTTTTTTTTTGTGCCTTCCGCCACACCTCCACTGTCCGCAGTTCATCTTCATGAAACGTTGTCACCATCCTCAACAAACGTTTGTCCTGCCATGCCACAATCAAAACATTCGTGTTGTGCCTTACCAGTTTCCCCCCCACCCCAAGGCCAGTGTTGGTTAGGCATGTGATCTCACTGGGTTCACCCCTGTTTTTCCTCAGCGTTCCACAAACATTGGTACGTGCTGCCAGGAGACGTTCACACAAAGCAATCGAATTATAAAAATTGTCCATAAATAGTGTGTACCCATTTCCTGGCAGACGATCCAGTAAGTTGAACACTGTGTCAGGGAGAGAACAACTAATACCAACATAGGGTTGCATATTAAAACAATACCCGGTTTGGGAGTCACACAAAATGTACGATTTGATACCATATTTGACCGGCTTTTGGGGGTTGTACACCTTGAACGAAAGACGTCCCTGGAAACTCATCATTCCCTCATCAATGCAGATATTCCTGCCCGGTTGAAACAGTTCCTTGAATTTGCTTACAACGTGATTGAACACAGGACGAATTTTAAATAGTTTGTTGTCTGAACTGTGTGTCTCGTTGTCATTGAAGTGCAGGAAACTCCAGATGAGCTGGAAGCGGTTTCGAGGCATCGCGCGACTGAAAAATGGTGTCGTCTCTATTTCATCCTGAGTCCAATACATTTCTATACTGGGCTTGTTTATATAACCAGTAAGAAATTGCAGTGCAAAAAAAGTTTTGAGTTCGGACACAGACACTGGCTTCCAAGCATGACTCCTGCAGTGTGGCAGACTTTCAGCCCGTTTTTGCATGGACTGGCGTGCATATAAGTTTGTCTGATCAGCAATGTGCTGCAGAAGCTCGTCCGTGATGAAGAGTTGCAGGAAGTCAACTGGCCGGGTCGAATTCAGCTCTGCTGCGGCACCTCTCGGTCGTGGCTCCGCAGTAAAGGGGAATGAGTTTGGCTGCCAGCCTGCTTCATGCCAGCCAGAATTTTTGGGATCTGCAAATATACATTTCAATATCATATAATATTAATTTTAGATCAGTGTGATGCTATATATGTGTTTACCTTTTTTCTGGGATCCACTGGTCCTTGGACCTTTATTTTGCTCACTCTGAGGAGTGTCACTCTGAGCTGCAGCTGAAAGAAATATATACAATTACAATAATATCGAAAGACCGTTTTCTTTTGTTGTTGCGGTGTATTAAAAACACTTTTTTTTTATACCTCTCTTTGTCGTCTTTGCAGAGGGACGTCGCTGTGAGCACGATCCGCGATCTATGAATGCACATTCACGTTACACGAGGTGCTAACAGCGTGCCGGAAAAGTATCTCATAGCAAGTTTGTGCTTACCTTCGCAGTCTTCTGCGGATAAAAGACTGTCCGTATCACTTTCTCCGTGGTCAGATTGTACCCACTCCTCCGAAGAATATCCATCGGACTCAGGATACTCTTCGTCGTCGTCCGAATCAACGTCCTCGTGCGGAGAAGTGCTCGGTCGTGCACCACGTTTTCCGGCGCTAGCACCGCTAGCCTCTGAGGCCTTAAAACGTGGTCGAAGCTGCCGCCGCGTGTACGCTGCAACTTCGGCATCAACCTCGTTGTCACCATCATCATCATCGTCGTCCGATTTAACGTCCTCGCGTGCAGAAGTGCTCGGTCGTGCACGATGTTTTCCGGCGCTAGCACCGCTAGCCTCTGAGGCCTTAGGACGTGATCGAAGCTGCCGCCGCGTCAACGCTGCAGCTTCGCCGTCAACCTTGTTGTCACTATCATCATCCCCGTCGTCACAAACGTGCACTTTAGCACTAGTTGATGCTTCTCCTTTTTGAAAAAAACGATCAAGCGTGAGCTGCTTCTTACCATCGGTCGCCATTTTTTGTTTCTCCTCAATTCTCATCTCCTCCTCGACGCTCTCGCCCCGCCTTGCCTTTTATATACTGACGCCCACCCGATCTTGTCAAAAGAGAGTCATCGCTGCCCTCTAGGGGCCAAAAATAGTTATTAGGCTCACGAGACCTGCTTGAAACTTTCAGGATAGCTCCGCAAGCCTTCACAGCACCCGTTTCAAAAAAATAAAAAAATAAATGGGAGGACGTCTTTTAACGTCTTTGACGCTCCTCCGTAGGTTTTTGCAGAACGTCATTTAACGTCTTTGGCAGTAAAAGAGTTAATAGCCATTATAAGAGACTATTCCCGATTGCGTTGAAGTTGGTTTGCAAGAAATTTACCTGATTTGTTATTATATTCAAAGTTGTTGTATCTCAATTGTTGTATTATAAACTCTGTCTTTTTAGTTAGCATATCGTCTAACTGTATTTTTGTATTTTGTAAGTCAGTCCATATTTGGTTATTTGGGTTTATTGCGTACTCATCCGTCAGTTGTTTAATTTTATCTTCCAAGTCTTTTTCTGATTTTTGATCCTGTTTCTTTTTATAAGATGAATATGATATAATTTTACCTCTAATTACTGCTTTCCCAGCTTCCCAGAGAAGAGATGGCGATAGGTCTGGAGAGTCATTTATTTCCAAAAAGTCTGCCCACTCTTTTCTTATAATTTTGTCAAACTCTGCGTCGTTTAGCAGTGAGATGTTAAACCGCCATGTCGGTGGTGGTTTAAAGGTATAATCAACTTGTAGGGAAAGAGAGACTGGTGCTTGGTCGCTAATAATAATAGGATGTATTTTTGTAACAGTTTTATCGGCAATAGAGTTATTTGTAAGAAAATAATCAATTCTTGAAAAAGACCGGTGCACAGCGGAAAAGAAGGTAAATTCCTTCTTATTTGGGTTTTTAAGTCTCCAGCTGTCGACGAGGCCAAAGTCATCCATATATTCCCCTATTACTTTAGTAGATTGTAATCGCCTACATGTTGTATTATTAGAACGGTCAATTAATGGATTTAAGACTGTGTTAAAGTCTCCTCCAATAATAATAGTAGAGTTCGCTGCTAAATCAAACAGCTGAGAGAAAAAATCATGGAAAAAGGCCGAATCATCATTATTAGGGGCATATAAATTACCAAGTGTATATATTTTATTAAATATAGTCACCTGAATAATAATGTATCGGCCCTCTGGGTCTGTTATTGTATTATTTTAAGTAAAGAGTAAATTCTTATGTATGAGTATACAGACTCCTCTTTGTCTACTGTTATAAGGGGCAGAGTACGCTTGGCTAAAATTCTTATCAATAAGTAATTTTTCTTCAGATTTTTGTAGGTGGGTTTCTTGTAGGAGGCAAATACCTGCTTTTAATTTTAAGAGATGGTCTAAAGTTTTTATTCTTTTTGCTTCTGAGCGAGCGCCACAAACATTCCAGGAAACCAGAACTAATTTATGCATACAAACAATATAGACTCAGTCCTGTGTACAGTATATATCTGCATAGGCCATTTGTCAATATTGGCATGTTATAGGATAGAATCAAAGTGGTTAGGTGGTTTATGTAATTTGTGTAAAATATGAGGTGACGAGTAAGTAAATATAACCGTGAAAAAACGGGTAGGGAGGTAAAAGTGAAGGGAGTTAACGGGGGATTAAACATAAAAATACACCAGTAACTGGTAACCTAAGCGAGATTTTTTGTTTAAATATACTTTAGATATAGTTATGTATTTAATAATATATTTATTATATCGCCTAAACATAAGGGTATTCATATTTTAGGTTTTATAACCACATATACAGTATATGTATACATCTAATAATCAAACAAAGTTTAGTTCCACCAATGCCATTTTAGAACAGCCAGGGAGTGGAGCTGGGGTTCCGGAATAGTTGGCCATCGATGTATAGTTTATCGACGACCATCGCATCTCCGTTTCCCCTCCTGCCTATTTTGTTTCATTATAGGAAACAGTACCTTGCGCCGCTCATTAATCTCTCTCGGGAATTGGTCGTTCATTCCAAATGAGGTCCCTTTAAGCTCCCGTCCTTTACTTTTAACAAATTCTTTCTGTTTAAAATGTTTAAACTTGGCGATAATAGGACGGGGTCTGTTGCCCCTAGGGGCTCCAAGCCGATGTACCCGGTGAAAAGAGATGTTATTTACCGACTCCTGAGGAATTTTTAACGACGTCGTCATAATTTTTTTTATCTCAACCTCTGGATTGTCAGAGGTATTCTCGGATATTCCTGAGAATATTAAATTCTCTCGCATGCTACGGGATTGAATATCCAGAACAGTTTCTTTTAGCGTTTTATTTTCCTTTTTAACTGTTTCTAACTCGGCTGAAACAGTCACGAGTGTAGAGTGTAACTCGGCATTGTCTCGTTGGAGATCACTTACTTGTTGGCTGAAGAATTCCATACTTACCTTTAATTCTTTGACGTCCTCGCTGATTAGGGAGAGGACCTCTAATTTTTTATTTATGGACTCCAGCATACTGACCGAAACCTCCGTAGTGGCTAGGTTCTCCGTGTCCGTCGCTGAATCATTTTTCCTCTTTTTCGAAGGTTTTCTCGACAGTTTCTCGACGGAAGGATTCTCCATCGCGCAGCTGTAAAAATATCCGTCGATGAAGCGTTCGAGGTCCTCCACGTTGGGTGGTATTCCAAATCTGTCGGATGAAAAAGAGAGGAAAAAAGAAAGGCAAGATATATGATGGTTAAGTTTGGATTAGTTTAGTATAATAGAGCTAATTCTATTTTAGCAGCAGGGCGCCGTCATGTTGGGGTTTCCCGGTCTCGCTGTAGGTCTCGCGATAGTCACAGCATCTCGCGCATGCGTCCAAGCTTCAGAATCCTTCAGGAGGCGGGACTTCTGACTTCCTGGTAACTTTTCACACATCAGATTTGTTTCCGTTTCCTGTTTGCGACGATGAAAATGTTTGTGGATTTGAAAAACGTGAAAATCGCAAATTTTTTTGTGAGAATAATTTTTAGACAAATCTCTTCCCATAGATGATAAGTTATTATGTGGAAAGCGGAGACAATGCGACTTGCAGTGTGTTAAAAAGTGAGCATTTTGTGTGGCAGAAAGGATAGAGATGCATTGCACGCTTCCCTGCTGCACTTCACTGACAGGCTGCCACCAGACGCCCACGCCGGCAACTTTGGATGTGCTTCGGGCCCTTCCCAAGAATCCATCTGCTGCGCCAGCCGGGACTCCGCAATAGCGTTCGTCTCCCTTCATAAGGAATCAAGCACCTAGCCTAACCTTATGTGAATTTGGAGCACCGGTAATGCTTCACAGGGACACCGGCGCCTAACCTAGTCTGGCGGGCCGGCAGTCTAGCCTGGTACGAATCCAGACCGATAAGATAAAATGCAAGTTACTTGCTTGATTTTTATTTGTCGTCCTCTTTGAGTAACTCATAGACGTGTAAACCCCCACCCACCCAGGAAAGGGTTTTAAATGTTTTACTTACCGTAGTTTAAACCAGTGGTCCCCAACCACCGGGTCGCGGACCAGTAACGGGCCGCGGGCCACTTTGGACCGGGCCGCACAGTTGAAAGAACAAAAAACTATACTTCTGGTTAATTGATTAGGCGAGGCTTAAAAAGATTTTATTTTGAAAAGTGTCTGTTTACGACAGACTCTTGATACATGTTGTTCAAGATGTTAATTATCTCAGTCGCGTAGCGCTGATGCCAATTGACAAGTTAGCAAAATGAGTAAAAAACAGACACATTTGGAAAGTTTCTTTGCAATGGAGAAAAGGCCCTGCGATGAGACAACACAGGAAGGAGCCTTGGCTATGACAGAAGAAAAAGAAAGGTACATGGACTTACAGCTACACATGATTCTCACGCATGATAGGCTCTGTGGCGAGCGGCTCTTAATTTAGCATTATGGTGAGTGAGTTACTCATTTACTTTATATTTGTTCTGTGGTGCCTTGTTATGTTGGCGGCGCCAACCGGAGTGTATCATGCCATCCTTAAATCTATCTCTTAAATGCGCCAACTTGCCGCATTTAAGAGATAAAAGATGAGAGCGCTGCTAATATAGTTACATAAAAATGTGGCTTTACATTTATTGTTATAGCTACAAAATACCCCAGTTTTTGTGTTGCTCCTATCATTCATAAGCATTACCATAGTGACCTCACCATATTAACTGGAGAACCCACGGGGTCAAATTTGGCCCCTATAAATTCTGCTACTCAAATAACAAATACCTTTTTTTTCTTTCTTTTTTTACAAATTTAACTTCAAAAGTGCCACTTCTGACTCCTGCATGGGGCCATCTAGTGGATGAATATTGCACTTACATGAGCCAGAGTAGTGGTGACAAGATGGCTGGCAACATGCTGTTTTGTTGAGCTGGAAATCAATCCAAACAAAACCATCTTCTCAGCAAACCATCAGATGGTAAAATTGTGTTTTTTTTGTTAATCTATTTCATATCATGTTGCAGAATGCCTAGGAGTATGTTTTATATATATATTTTGATAAATTAGCAACTCTGAGCTAGTTCAAAAAAAGGGTTAAAATTGAAAAAAACATATGTTTTGGTGTTCAGTGAACTTATAGCAGTCATTTAATGTATAATTCATAATTTTCCAAAGAAGAAAAGGGTTCTTGGGTTCTCCAGGGTTAAAGCATTCTTGTTACCCTTATGTTGTTTGTGCTGCTAGTACAGGTACATAAAAATACATAGCGGATTTGTGTTTGTTGTTGTAGCCTTTTTTTAATCAGCCGCCAAACAGCCCAGCATCCCCCCCAACCCACTGGGTTGTCCGTCCGCGAAAATTGTGGACTTGTATGAACCGGTCGGCGGTGGAAAAAAGGTTGGGGACCTCTGGTTTAAACAACTGCTCCACTCGCCATATAAAATATGTCATGTTGGGATAGTTTTGTAAAAAGAAAAAAAAGATACTGTTTTTCCCTCCACAATGCCGAGGTATCGGATTGAGACTCGGCCGATCTTCAGAATGAGGTGACTTTGGTAAAAAAACGGGACATCCCTATCCCTTGCTTCAGGTCCCAGGGCTTAACCTGTAAAAAATGGTATGGGATTTTTTTTAATAGGTTTTAGGTGAACTAATGAATACACACACACTCGCACGCACGCACGCATGCACACACACACACACACACACACACACACACACACACGCAGGTTTGCCTCTGTGTATTATGAGGACATTTTTTCCAAACCTGTTTAATTGTGTATTACGGGGACACCCCTTTCCGCTAATGCCAGAGAGATGGGACTTGCACCCCAAATTTTTTTTTGGGGTCGTCCAGGGAAATTTCACTTCAAAACTTGAAAAAACTCAACGCACAAAAAAAAGAAAAACCTGAAAAAACAGTAATTATGAGGACATAGATAATGAGCTAAATAAGCCACGCCCATGGCAAAAATGGTAATTATGAGGACCAACTCACATTACAAGGACAAAGTTTACACAACACACAGCAACCATGTCACTGAAGTGACTTGAAAGTTCTGGCATTCTGGCGTTACACAAACTGAAATGACATTGATGTGTAATGACTTACCTGATATAAGGTCGCATTGTTGTGCATAACAATACTGTGAAATGCAAAGTCATACCTGATCCTTGAGCACCATGTTACAACTTTAGGACAGACTGAAACTGGTATGTTAATAAAACAATGCTTCTTATGTGAACAGGTTATCTAGGTCAAGCACATCTTTGTAATGGATAAGTTAGACATGAAACCAGATGCAAAAGAGTCAGTGAACATTGAACATTTTATTCTTTAAAACATGACTACCTCTCATCTTAAAGATGAGCAGTTTTCTAATAGCTCATTACTGGAATACCTTCGGATTTCAGAATTTCTGAAACAGGTTCAATGTAGGAAGTGTCCGAAGTACTGTGAGAATCTGGAACATATTCCTCTGCTGATGAATCCTCACTTGAACTGGATACATCAGCAACCTAATTTTTTAAACAAAAACAATTATTACATACATACAGACATACATATACATATTGTCGCTGTCCTGTGAAAAACACTTCCACCATATTTTCCAGACTATAAAGCGCACCGTGATACAAGCCGTGCCGCCAAGAAGGATCGCTACCGGAGAGCAGCCCGCGACCTAAAAATGGAAACGTGTTTTTCACAGGACAGCAATGATATCCATATATACAGTAGACGCACACATACATGTGCATATATACAGCGGCTCTAAAATTGACACCTGCCGGATGCGGGTTAAAGTTCCTTTTGGCGGGTGGTCATAAATATTTACTAGCTTTACTTCGCTGTTACTTAGTGATGTTACACTCGAAGTAGAAGCTTGAGACAAGTGTCGAGCGCTCGCGGCAGAAGTAGCTCCCGCCATTGATGGGCTAATGTGCTAAAGTTCATT
>NC_135439.1:25286876-25321876 GCF_051991255.1 Vanacampus margaritifer | reverse complement strand
TATATATATATATATATATATATATATATATATATATATATATACACAGTATATATATATATATATATATATATATATATATATATATATATATATACACAGTATATATATATATATATATATATATATATATATATATATACACAGTATATATATATATATATATATATATATATATATATATATACACAGTATATATATATATATATATACACAGTATATATATATATATATATATACACACAAATATACATATATATATATATAGACAGAGAGACAGATATATAGATAGATATATAGACATAAAGATAAAGATAGAGAGATCTTTATAATCCAAAGAAAGAAATACACGTTAATGCGGAAAAATAATCATGCTTATTGTGATCTAGTCTTATACAAATAAGTTCGTTTTTTTTAGTAATGCCCCTCGATACGGTTCTCTTGTATGGCGATGCGCAATTAAGGCAGTCTCTGATTGGTCAAAGTCAGACTAAAGTATACAATACAATATTCATTTGTTGCATGTCTTTGCAACAGACATATTGCATGAGCCATTCGTGCGACAAGATCTTTTTTTTATATATTGTGCAACGTCTTGCTTCTGAAAAACGTATTTCAACATCAACATTCAAAAAGAAATCTAGTCACCTGGTCAACTTGGTCTGTGACAGCTACTGTATGTCTTCAGGTTGTGCGTCAGTTGAAACCTGGTACACAAAGAGAAAAATACATATAAAATTAAATTCTTAGTAACACGACTGACTGTACCTGTGCATTTACACAGTTACAGTACATACAGAACAATGAATAGGTTAAAGTAATGTGAATGCAAACTCATTTTATTTGCCATTACAAAAATAAATAAATAAATCTGTCTGCACTACAGGTTTGTGTAAATTGGTGACGTCTATTTTTCACAATGACACAAAAATAAGAAAATACACAGTCCTCAGAGTGTCCATACCTGACCAGAGTATGAATTGTGAGGACTGTATGTGTAACTCCAAGCCCTCAAAACGTATTTTAAACTCACAGTGTATAAATACACTGTCCTCAGAGTGTCAGTTATTCACAACTACGACATTGTGAGGACTGTGTATCTTGCGAGGGCTGCACAGTATTGACAAAACATGCGACATGGGTGTTTTATACAGTGATGGAGATTATTTTGACATTAAACATGGACCGAATATATATATCTTCATAATCTAATTAAAGAAATGCACGTACATGCGGAAAAATAATCATGCTCATTTTGATCTAGTTTTATCCAAATAAGGTTTTTTTTGTTAGTAATGCTCCTCGATACAATTCTCTTGTATGGCGATGCGCAATTAAGGTTGTCTCTGATTGGTCAAAATCAGACTCAAGTAGGGCCTGGCAATAAATCAAATTAATTGAATAAATTAAATTCAAATTGAATCGTTGAAAATTTGCTAAATCGTGAAATGTATTTTGTCTTCTGGATTATTAAAAACTGTTATAATGTTCTGTTACATCCAGATGTTATTGTGAGTTGAAATTTTGCACAAGTGGTGGCAGAATGCTGGATGGTTGGTTTAAAAGACTTTTTATTTAATTTTTTGGCCATATCGCTTAGCCTCAGACTAAAGTATACAAACAATCCAATATCCATTTGTTGCACGTCTTTGCAATGCACATATTGCATGAGCCATTCGTGCGCCAAGATATTTTCCACATATTGTGCAGCCCTAGTATCTCCACCCTCCACTAATGTCTTGCTTCTGAAAACTGATTTCAACAACATTCAAAAAGAAATCTAGTCACCTGGTCAACTTTGGCGCAGTCTGTGATAGCGGTGTCTTCATCAGGTTGTGCTTCAGTGGAAACCTGGGGTAGATGAATAGAAAAATACCAATACAATTAAATTCTTACTAAGACTAGACTGCTATACTGTAATTTCATGTAATCATGAATGTGCGACCAGTAATTCTAGTATGTCACATGTATGAAACAATATCCAAATGTCATGATAAGCAATCACGATATGATAATCAACATGATATTGTGAGGTTAGCGATACTCACGATAACTGTAAAAGTAAAATAAAAAAATAAGTCACAATATTGTAAAAAAATGAAATAAAAACAAAAAAAATTATATTGAGAAAAGAATGTACTTTTGCTTTTGAGTTATAATTAATCTTTTATGTTTTGTCAAACCTTGCACGATAACCCCCCCACCCCCAAAAAAAACAAAATTAAGTGTGACAACACACCATATAAACATACCATAGTGTTTTTCCATTGTAGTGAAATTCAAACATGAAAACCTTCTGGGCATCATGATACACTCTCAGCCTGTTTTCACGTTCCTGTTTGCTTATAACTTCTCCTCGATATTCAGTAGGAAAGACTCCCTTCTGAAAGGAGCAGGAACTGAACACTCCTCGACCTTACAAAGAAAAAGGGATACAACAGAAATATTTCATTATAACAGTAATGAAAACTAGGCCCATACTAAAGAATCTTTTACCAATACTCACCTTTGAATGAATTAATATATTTTATGGTGAAGCCATCCTTGTCTTTACCTAAGGATGAAAAATATGCTACCTCTTCTTTGGGTTTAACTTTTGCCCTCTGTGGCCTCATGACTGACATATCTCACTGAAGATAATGATCTAAAGCTATAGAAAAAAATGAGTTTCAATCAGTTTGATAGGTAACTTGGTGCAGATGTTTTGAAGTTGACTTTCTGTGGACCATAATATCCTGTGCAGTGTGCAGTAAATGTGCCAACGAAAATAAAATAGTGGATAGCACAGCTCTGCTAAATATTTGCATAAATTAAATGTAATGAACACTAACAGACTTTACTGAAATATTTCTATTTAAAGAACAAATTTAAGTAAACACAAATGCAGCAATTTACCAATACTTCATTTATACTGTACTGGTAATACTAAACCATTGTATATTTTCACATCACAAACCAGCCTATCAAACCAGCCTGTTATTGCTTTCCTCTTAAAAATTTCAATTAGCATTTATCTTACTCAACAGACGGTTAGCTCTGCTATGCTAACTGAGCTAACCGTCGCTAACAAAAGCGTAGCAATTCTAAATAATTAGCTGCAACCATCATAATCAACAGATGGTTAGGTATGCTAACGTTAGCTTAGCTGCACTTACACTGGACTTGCATTATAAATCATTTTCAGCAATGTACACAAGCGACCAACATTAAAATAAACAAGTTTCTGGAGGAAAAATTCGAGCTTCAAACCTACCTCATTAGCACAGCTACACTGCCATCACGTCTCGTGAAGTAATTAGAGCCGGGGGCGGTTCTCTATCGGGGCTGCTAGATGACGTCACTTCCGTACTCCGGGCAATATAATAAATCACATTTAAATCAACAAATTGGTTCAGTGTTGGATTATGAACTTTGTTGATAAGAGTGGCTATTGTTCTATGATTTACAGTGTCAATTAAAAAAAAAAAATAGATCACATTTAAAATTAACCCGAAAGGCTCATATACTAAATTAATTACCACAGACGAAAACAAAGGATATTATTGCTAGAATTATAGATAATTTTGTAATCGTTTAATGTGATTTCAGTTTGCTTTTTTAAAAAGTTATTTTTTTTTTTTTCATTAACGAAAATGTTTTTTTGCTTTAGTAAATAAAATAACCTTGCTGCTGTCACACAGTTGCTGTCCGAGGATGTTTTGGTACTATACTTTAGTAATGGACGCATGTGTTTTTTGGCAAAATTGTGAGCGAGCCCAGTAACTTGGCTTAGAAGCAACCCTGCAAATGAATGGTCACATGATGCTTTACTGTTGGCATGAAGCAGGACTGATGGTAGCGCTCATCTTTTCTTCTCCAGACAAGCATTTTTCCGGATGCCCCAAACAGTTGGAAAGGGGGTTAATCAGAGAAAATAACTGTAACTCTTTTTTCCTTATTTTGGTCTGTGTTTATGGAATCCCTTTTTCACTGGTCACACCAGGCCATCCTCCAAAAGTCTTACTCCCTCACCATGAGTGTAGATGGACTCATACCTGCTTACTGCCATTCCTGAGCAAGCTCTACACTGGTGGTGATGTCCTTATCCCTGCAGCTGAATCAACTTTGGGAGATAGTCCTGGCTTTTGCTGGATTTTCTTGGGTGCCCTGAAGCCTTCTTCACTTAAAGTTTGTAAGGTCACTAAAGGAAATTACTTTAATTTTCATGGCAAATAGGGACTTTGCAATTCATCTAATCACTATAACATTCTGGAGTACATGTACATGCAAATTGCCATCATAAAAAAACAATAATAAGTCAGCACTGCAGATTCTTAGAAAATCAATGTCATTCTCAAAACATTTGGCCGCTGGTGTACAGAAAGATGTTATACTGTAAAGGCAGGGTGGGATGTTAAATGATGAATTAATGTACGGCACTGACAGTTTCTCTGTCTCTGCTGTTAACCATTGTACATTTTTAAATAAACAACCACTGAAATAATTAAATACTGAAATATATAATTAAATATCGTAGGGTATTTCATTATTTAATTATTTACTTAGGAAATGGTGGCTGCAAAAAAAAAAAAAAAAGGCTCTGTGTCTACAGACAAACATTCACAATACACAGCATTTTGAGAAAAAACTGAATTATGGAGACGTGCGTAATTGTGAGGACAGGTGATGGTCAGCCAATCAAATGCTGTGAAATATACACTGGTGTGAATTATTCATGAAGTGGTGCATTACAAGGACCTTCCTACAGGGGGCGCCATCAAATACACAAAAATACACAAATTCACGTAATTATGCTTTACAAGGACATTGGCTAAAACTTTGGATTTAAGCCTTCTACAGCCCTAGAAGCACTTCTGCATTGAAATAATTATGAGGACATGGGCTGTGTCCTCATAATTCAAAATGTCCTCGCAGCACGGCATGTATTCAGGTGAAATGTCCTCATAATACACAAAGGCAAACACACACACACACACACACACACACACACACACACACACACACACACACACACACACACATAATCACCCACGTACAAAAAAATATATATATAATAAAAAATATATATATATAAAAAAAAAGGAGAGCAATGATGATGACATGTCAAATAGGTAAAATTACCGAATGAACAATACTGAGCTCTCCAGAAAAAAGAAATAAATAATGAAATAAAATAAAAAATGTTCCTTAATTAAAATTAGGAATTTGCTCCTTCAATGAAATTGTGATTAGCAAAATTGCTCACCAAATGAAAAAAGTTATTCGAGCCTTGACGATATATTAAATCAACAAATTGTGTCACTGTAAAAGTGGTTGGGGTGAAAAGGTTTTTGTGTCTATTAGCTTTGGGCTGCTGGGAAATGTATTACCAGAACCTTTCATCATTGCCCCTCTTCCAAACAAACACAGGTGTGTTTTAACAAGTGCAATGACTTGCTTTGTCTCCACGATAACATTCATGTTGACAGTGTCAAGGATGACGGACAAAGCAGACAAAGCTGGTAATGCTCTTCATCACTCAAGTGTTGATGATAAAAGAGTTCCCATTTTATTCATTCAGGGGCGGTGGCCCGCCATTCCTAAATCGAAGCCGCCGCTCCTTTGAATGTCTAACTAATTTGCTCCCAAAAACATACAAATACGTTCTATTTAAATTGTTTTAAAAGACGTATTTATATATTTGTCATGTTTTTTATGCTAGAGCATACAGAAGGCTTTGATGCAGCCTCTCAACTGCAAAGAACGGTTGAAGAAATGGTAGTTATTACACACGCAGGTGGGAGCACAGCATAGGAAATTGACCAGGACTATGTTGAAAAAACCCTCAATTACTCAGAATTCAATATTGATTTGTGAATAATGATAAAACTTAGCTATATTCTAATGCTAATTGCTGCAAAACGAAAACAGATAGAAATATATAAAACTTGAATCTTTCTTTTGGTATGTTTTTATAGCAATAGAACACAATATTCTGTGGGCCTTGCAAAATCAGTCAAAATCAAGTAAAACAGCCGGGAGAGAAGGGAATCGTTGTAGTGAAAATCGCTGGGAGTGAATGAGTTAAAGCAGTTGGAGGCTGGAAGGGAGGCGAGGGGAGTGCAGCATACTGTTTTATACCGCGTGGATAGTGAAAAAGAGACTAGACATCATCGGGAACTTCGGGAACTGCCGGTCTGTTTTTGTCAGCCCCCCTCCACCACCCGTGGACAAATAATCAGCGCATCTCGCCGGCTGCCCTGCGCAGTGAAAGAGAATAGTAATCGCTGAAAGCAGACATGCACTTGACATGTTCAAATATCCAGGGCTTGACACTGCTGATTTAAAAAACAAAACAAAACATCCGGTTGCACGGTGTGAGTGCATGTTTTGATTAGTGGTGCAATGGATAGAGTCGCGATGCGTTTGCATTAAGCATGAGGACGAGTCAAGCTCGTCGTCATGCCGCCACGTGCTGCTGGGGCCGGCTTCAAAATAGAAGCCTACGTCAATGCAATAGCATCGGTAGGTGTAGCAAACCCAGCCAGACAATGGTGAAGCGTACTGGTGTTCCGGTCCCCAAACACCTGGCAGCGGCGGGCCGCACAGTTGAAAGAATGAAAAACTTACTGTACTTCTGGTTAATTGATTAGCAGAGGCTTAAAAATATTTTATTTTGAAAAATGACCGCATTCTCTTCGTTACGACGACGGACTCTCGATGCATGTCAAGATGCTAATTATCTTGGTCATGTAGCACTGATGTGAAATCAACAAGTTGGCAAAATTAGTAAAAAACAGATGTATTTGGAAAGTTTTACAACAGGGTAACATAAGAACCTATGACCAATAAGAAAAAGAAAGCATGAGGCCCGCTCTGTGGACAGCATGTTTTTCAATAAATACTTGAAGAACACGCGTGTGTTTTTCAGTTTTAGAAACAAAGTTTTGTAACTTTTGTTCCAGATGTTTGAAGTTTAAGTACCAGTTTTGTTCAGTGTTTACAAGGAACCTTTTCGAAGAATCTCCACTTTTCTGTGGTAAAAGTTATAAGATCCTGTGACAGGGGATACAATTTTTTATGGGAGGAAGTACTTTGGCACAACACCGATACTCAACTCTTGAGTAGTCACCGATACTGATACCAAATATGATACCACTAGTACATAAAATTTTCCACCCAAAAATGACAGAATTTTTTTTTAAAAGACCTATATATATTCTTATATATTATTTTTCCTTTTCGGGATACTTGACTCATTGAGCCTTTTTCAGCAGTATGAAGTTAATAATTTGTCCAGAATTATTTTGATAACTTTATTATTTTTCATGTACAATTAATACCTTTCACACTTGCTGTCGATTGAAGATGAGATCTCCTGTGCTGAGGAAGTAGGTAACGACCAATCATGGCTCAGTTTGCTGACCAAACCCAGAAAACAGGTGAGCTATGATTGGTCATTACCTACTTCCTCAGCACAGGTGACGTCATCTTCAATCGACAGCAAGTGGGAAAAAAATCATTTTTAAAGATATTAATTGTACATGAAAAATAATGACGCTATCAAACTAATTCTAGGCAAAATATTAACTTTTTACTGCTGAAAATGGCTCAGTGAGTCAAGTACCTCTTTAAAATTGCATGAAATAATGGCCTTTTTGTTAATATAATTTCTAATTTCTAGTTCCTGATCATAAAACGGCCATAGGAGGGCGGCCATTACTGGTATTAGCTACCGTCGCGAGTACCAATACCTTAAAATAAGACTGGTGCCGGCACCAATGCCGATACCTGGTATCGGTAGTCGCCCATCCCTAGTCTAGATGGTACCACTTCTGCCTCATTTATAGCCAGGAAAAACCCTGAAAGCTTTGTTTTGACCTTTGTTATGGTGTTTGTGCTGCTTCACGTTTGTTGTTGTAGCCATTTATTAATCACATTTTCTAGATCCAGGTCAGAGAATATTAAGATAAAATTGTGTATTCTGAGTTGGTCAGACATACAACAAATGTGATTTTTTTTTTTTCTTATTGCTTTCTTTTTCTGAAGGCATGGATATACCATAGTTCCCCCTTTTATGACATTATTCTACATATCTATGTAGGTGATATTTTCTAAGGCCAGGTTTAAAAAATTTAATAATCGATATCGAATTGATTTTCCTTTTCAAGCTTGATATTGATTTAAAAAAACATGAATAATCGATTTCTTTAATATCTCCTTTTCCGATAAATTCATAAGAAAATAGAATTTTAAAGGTCTTTTTTGGATCTTACTGTGTTCTTGAAACTTACTGTTTACATGAATTTATTATTATTTAGTATTTTCTTACATTTATGAAAGACCTGACTTATTGGACTTTAAGACAATTCAGAATAATTTGAATTTATAGTTACAATTATTGAATTTGAATTATGAAGATATTTTCATTTCATCATTTCTTATGTCAATGTTTGTGTAACACTTAAGTGATTATAACACACATTACTTTCATTAATAAACAAAATCATTTAACCAGTTACTGTCTCCGCAAAATGTTATTTAAAATCTAATGTTTGTGGAGTTTTTATCATGTCCTTGATAGTTAAGAAGAAATTATGTTCCAGAATTAATCAATATTGGTTTGAATTGAAGTGAATCAAATCGGGAAAAATCTAAATAAAATCGAACTAAACTCCAGTAAATCGAAATAGAATCAATTGAGGACAATTCAAATTGATACCCAACCCTAAGATTTTCTGCAACCATTCATTCATTGTCTGTTTAGGTGGGACATCATTCCAAAGGAGATGAAAATGGATACTATTTGGAAATGTTGCAACGTGTGAACTGATCTGCCCAGCAGGAGGTCTTGGCCTCCTCTGCTACTAAGGCCAGATTAAATACTCAATTTAATTATGCCACTAAGTATTAAATCACTAACCTTATCAGTATGGTCTGCCTACTTAATAGGGCTCTATGAACCAACAGATGCAATAAGATTAGGGACAATATGCTGCTGTTGCAAGCCCTGAGTTGAGGTACACTCGCCTCCAAAAGCATTGGAAAAGCGATCAATTTCTTTATTCCATTATGCATTTTATTAACAGCAGCTGCAGTCTAACTAATGACCTAAATAATTAGTGGTTGAGATATGAACAAGTTATTTCTTTCACTTAACAATTTCAAATCCGTCCTCAACACCACCATTCATTGAATTGTATTCGACAGTTGAAACACGTGTGGAGGTTAGCATAGCATCTAGCTTCGTTGCGTTCGTTGCGTTCTGATTATGGTGTGGTGCTTGTGGTGATGTGCTGTTGTCGTCATCCTCAAAAACGTTTGTTCAATAATTGACATTACATCATAAAAGAAAGCAATCGATTTTCAACATTCGATTGGTGAATAATTTGCAAAAATAATAATACTAATAATAACAATAATAATAATAATTTAAAAAAAATACACACATATTGGGGATTGTTTAATAGAATAGATTCTTGAAAAAAATATTAAATTGACCAAATTTTTAAGTGAGGTACGGCCCTAGGCCAGCCATATACAGGGCCAGTGCTGGTTATGGCAAGGCCACCACAATTTGGCGCTTACCATCCGAAAATGCTTAACGTAGAACCCTGCTAATAGATGTAATTTCTGTTTCTTATTGCCTACCATTGATAAAAAACATTATTTTCATATCACTCACCACACTAATAAAGAAGTTGGTTTCCTCCTTGTTTAAAAAAATGATTCTTGCGCTGCTTAAATTTTTTGCCTTTTTTATTTATCTCTGCTTGTGTATTTTTGCTTTGTAGCTCGGGTGTGCGCGAGACGGCCGTGCATAGAAGGACTTTCTGTACTCAAAAAAACAAGCTTCCATGCGAATAGAGCATACGCAGAACACAAACCAATGTCTCGTTCAATTGAAGTATTACGATCAAGTTTATATGACCAAATATTTGGGTTAGAAAAGGGGTAACCCAGGGGTCTTGTTTAGATTTTTAAAAACCTGAGTAAGAGCATATTCAGGTTTTTGCACATCTACAGGCATGGCTTTTCAAAACCAGAAAACTGCCAATATTCGGGTTTGAATACTGCCAATATTTGGGTTTTGAAAGGGTTATTGATTGTATGTAAATAGTCACTGTCAACTCTGTTTTCTGACTTATGGAACACTACTTTATTGCTGTGGTATTTTATACAAACAGGAGCCACAACACCACCCAACGTGTAGTTGATTTAGATAGCGTTCTACTCCACAACTGTAGCGTGACACATAGCAGACTAGCATGGTTCCTTGTGTGCTTGTTGTCCTTCCCCCGCCAGCTTAATGGTGGTACAACAATGCCCTCCCCCATTAGTTGGTTTTATATAAACCAGCGAGGTGGAATAATGGCAAAACATTACTGCCTGGAACTAGCTATATAAAGGGGCTTTTGTCTACCTCATGCCACCATTACAATACCCTAAATAGCAAGAATGACATGCATAACTACTGTATACAGTTTCACTTTTAACTGAACTTGATCCATTGTTTAATGAACCTGACTGTAGACAGAATTATTGTCTCTCTTCTTGTATAATGTACATATTACACTATCACCTAGTGTATGTAGATTTTTGTCCCCCCCCCAAAAAAAGTTTTCACTTGTGACATGGTTTTTGGACTGTTAGTTACATGTTAACATTTGGTGTTCTGCAAATCTTCTGCCTTGTAGGGAGGCAAGGTCCTTTTGTTATGTCCCTGTTGTTGGAGAGTATGCTGAATGGAGCAGCCAGCCGGAGAGGAGGATTTGGAGGGGAGGTGGGGAGGTGCAGGGTGTTTGCTGGTGTTGAGAGGTGAAGGCATTCATTCTTCAGGAAGAAAGTAGCTGGGTTTACATGTTTTTTTGTCATTCAAATTGAAATCATTCCGACTGGCATGATCTATTCCGATCTGCCGTTTACATGCACCTCTATATTTAATCAGAACAGCCATTTTACAGCTGTGGAGAGCGATCTAAACATCACAATCACATTATTTATCAAGGTGGAGTTCATTCGTCTGTTAAGCACAGTAGTTGTAATTGTTTTAATGCTTGTGTTATACCCCCCTGGCTAGGCCTTTATGTTGGGGTTCACCCTGGTAGACGAGAGAATAGCCTCCCTCCACCTTCGGGATGGGTTCTGACTGTGACTATGCACCAAACAGCAGTTCAGAGTACACCCCCATTTTGGAGTCCTTAGAAGTTGTGCTGGAGAGCGCTCCCCTTTAGGACTCCATCGTTGTGCTGGGGGACTTCAACGATCACGTGGACAATGACAGTGAGACCTGTAGGGGCGTGATTGGGAAGTGCTGGAGAGAAAAGTCCGTCGGGAAGTCAAACCTCTGCGTTATTACTAACTTCAGTAAAAACTTTTACAATGCAAGTTGCGCCACATTATCGCACGCGATCACGTGAGACACAGCGGTAAGTTGTCGGCGACGGAGCTGCCAGATCGCAGCTGTGTGCAGCCGGTGAGTTTTGTCCATTAAATTGATGTGTCCGGAGCATGCAGTCAAGACGGAGCGGAGCAGATCCACAACACACACACATGCGGTGTAATCCCGGGGTTAGACATAGGGTGAGAAGCTCTGTCATCCAGGAGGGACTGAGAGTCAAGTTGCTGCTGCTCCGCGTTGAGAGTAACCAGCTGAGGTGGCTCGGGCATCTGGTTCGGATGCCTCCTGGAAGCCTCCCTGGAGATGTGTTCCGGGCATGTCCCACCGGCAGGAGGCCCCGGGGACCACCCTGGACACGCTGGAGAGACTATGTCTCTCGGCTGGCCTTGGAACACCTTGGGATCCCGCCGGAGGAACTAAATGAAGTGGCTGGGGAGAGAGAAGTCTGGGCTTCACTGTCAAGCTGCTGCCCCCTCGACCCGCTCCCGGATAAGCGGTAGAAGATGGACGGATAGATATTTCAAGAATGAACCGCAAAGTAGCGAGGGACCACTGTATTGAACGCCTTGGCACTTTTTGCAACATTGAATCAACCCTGATGAAAAAACACTAGCTACGTGTGCACACCTCTGCAAGCCTGCACCGCTCAGTCAGATACAGGCTTTAACATTAGCAGTTGGTAACGGTATGTTATAGAATAAGGCAACATGGTGCTCACATAGTTACCTGGAGTATTGACAGGAGAGAACGTGGTTACGTTGCCGCTGCTGCCGCGTTGAGCATTCGGGAGCGGAGCACAAAAGTCATTTAAAGTCATCCCATGCTGTGTGTGTGCAAAGCTTTTGCATAGTGGTAATGTTTCCTCCATTAGACAGAAGATCTAAATTGCAAGTGTCGCAAGTTGCCCTGTAGTTGCTACTGCCTGCGGTGCTTGTAAACATGTTGTGTTATGCAAGGTGCGTGGTGATGTCATCATCCGAAGTGGAACTGATCAGGGATTTGTTAACAAAAACTGCAAATGATGTCAAGAAATTGAAACACTGGGTGCTGTTTCTCAGCTAGAACCAGTTTTCAATTCCCATCCCTACTCAATGATGATACTCTTGTGCCTGTGGTAGGATTTTAATGGTACGCAGACAAAATGAAAAGCAGCATTGTACGACTTTTATAAGGACAGCTTGTTGCTAAGTGATGTCAGAAAAAAATAGGAGAACCGCTTAACCAGAAACACCTATTTGCCCAAGAACACTGCCTAAACTGAGTCTCTTAAGCACATGAGAAAAGAGGACGTCTACGCTGGGAAAATGGGGTTGCTATGTAACGCACAAAGTGAATGTTAAGGCATGTCAAAAGTTCAGGACCTTGGCTGAGTGCTGCGAGGAGTGCACAAGTGCAGCATAGTGTTCTAGGATTTGTGAAGCTACCAAGCTTTAGGCATGCAAGAAGTAGAGCATTACGACATGATGCCCTTTGAAATGATGCAGTGGGCAGTAAAACGGTCAAATAAGCAAGAAATGGTACTTAATTTCTGTTTCCAAAACAAGTCAGTCATGACTTGAATAAAGAATAGCACTGATTATGATTAAAACTTTTAGAAATATGGCTAGTTAAGGGGATTGAAGCACCAGAACTCAAACATTTTAGTAAAATCTGAAAAAGTAGACATTGTGACACCAATTCTGCCTTTAGGTTAAATAATACAGTTCAGCATACAGTAATTAATGAATAAAATTTTAAACGGTTAGTATTGCTATTTCAATTTACCTGGGTCCTTTAAGTAGGGCTAGGCAATAAATCGATTAAAAATGTAATTGTTGAAAATTAAATCGTGAAATCCAGGTGTATCTAAATAAAATACACTCTTGTCTTCTGGATTGTTAAAAGATGTTGTTCCTAAGTTATGTTATATCCAAACATTATTGTGAGTTGTAATTAATTTTAAGTAAGACACTTCACACACATTGCCTCGAGTGTCACTCACACTGGCGTTTGAAAGATGTGAATGTTTGGTGGTGGTCGGAAGGGCTGTAGGCGCACACTGGCAGCCACGCATCCGTCAGCCTGTCCGTGCAGCTGTCGCTACTCAAGTGGCTTACCGCCACCAGAGTGTGAAGAATGTGTGAGTGCATGAATAATGTAACTATTGTAAAGCGTCATTTAGTGTCCGAAAAGCGCTATATAAATGTAATCCATTATTATTATTAATATTATTATTATTATTATTTAGTAAGGGCTGTTTCTGTAAAATGATATTCACTGAAAGCACATTGTCGTGGTGCAAATAAAGCAGTGATGAAAAATGTAGAAGTTGGCTTAAAGGGGAACAAACTTTTATAAGCAAGGATACATTTTGACTATGTGCCAGTACTAGTCAAAAGGCGGCACTCAAACATATTTTTTGTATAAAATATTAAAATAACCTTATTAAATGTTTAGTCATACCCCAATCTACAATACTGACATTGGAAAAAAATGGACTTGAACAAAAAGAAAGATAATATTATCATTCATTATTGAGCAAAAGTTGTTGATTTAAGAAAAACTCTTTCATGGGTGCAAAACTATGTGAACCTCTTACTTAATCAGACATTGCACCCCCTTTTGCCATGATAACTTCATCCAAACACTTTCTTCAATGACTTATCAGTCTTTCACATCTACTTTGGGGGATTTTTTCCACTCTTCCTTGCAAAATGCAGCCAATTGAGAGAGGTTGGATGGGCGTCTAGCATAAACTGCCCGCTCCAGGTCCCGCTATAGTATTTTGAAAGAATTTAGGTTAGGATTTTGACTGGGCACATCCAGAACATGAATCTTGTTGTTCTTCAGCCATTCCTTGGTTATATTGCTGGAATGCTTTGGATTATTGTCATGTTGCATGATCCATCTTTTTACCAGGCTGTAACTTCACAAAGAAAGGCTTCAGGTCATGATTCAGGATTTCACAATAATTTCTCTGAATTCATGATTCCCTGGACTATGTGGAGTTGTCCAGGTTCTGAGGATGAAAATCCAGCCCAGAACTTAACATTCTCACCACCCTGCTTCACTGTAGGGAAAAGGTTCTATGCAGTGTTGGCTTTTCACCAAACATGACTGTTTTACCTGTGACCAAACAGTTCAATTTTGGACTCATCTGTCCATAGAAGGGATTTCCAAAAAGCTTCAGGTTTGTCCAGGTACTCTCTGGCAAAGTTGAGATGGGCAGCTTTGATCTTTTTTGTGAGCAGAGGCTTCTACCAAGCAAGCCTTCCATGAAAGACTTGTCGATTGACTTTTCTTCTGATTGTTGCAGCATGCACGTCTCCCAGATGCAGCAAAAGAGGTCTGCAAATCTCTCGATGTGATGCACAGGTTGGCTTTCACCTGAATTATCAATGTCTTGTGGGTCTTGCTGAAATTTTAGAAGTCATTCACTTCTAGGCTGGATTGTAGTAATTTTCAGTGTCCTCTAGTTGCAGATGATCTGCTTCACAGTGGAATGATGAAGTTATATAATTTTTTTTAGATGACTTAGAAGCTTTTTAATTTATGGTCAACATTCCAGAGCAATGGAGAGTGTGGAAAAGAAGTGAAGAAGCATGTGCAGGCAGGCTGGAACGGGTGGAGAAAAGTGTCAGGTCTGATGTGTGATAGAAGAGTTTCAGCTAAAATAAAAGAAAAGGTTTATAAAACTGGTGAGACCAGCAATGTTGTTTGGTCTGGAGACAGTGCCATTGAGGAAAAAAACAGGAGGCAGAGCTGGAGATGGCAGAGATGAAGATGCTGAGGTTCTCTTTGGGAGTGACCAGGATGGATAGAATCAGGAATGAGTACATCAGAGGGACATCACATGTTAGAGGCTTTGGAGATATGATCAGAGAGGTCAGACAGAGATGGTTTGGACATGTCCAGAGGAGAGATAGTGAGTATATTGGCAGAAGGATGCTGAGTTTCCAAATGCCAGGCAGGAGGTCTAGAGGAAGACCAAAAAGGTTTATGGATGTAGTTAAAGAGGACTTGAAGGTAGTTGGTGTGAGAGCAGAGGATGCAGAGGACAGGCTTAGATGGATGCAACTGATTCGCTGTGGCGACCCCTGAAGGGAAAAGCCGAAAGGAAAAGAAGAAGACTGGTTTGGAAAAATGAACGCATTAGATTGCTCGTTATTAAAAGAAAGTAATCAGATTACAATAATGCGTTACTTAGTAACGCGTTAGTGACAACACTGATAATTAATCATTTTACCATGATGGGTTGAATCATTAACTCTTTGACTGCCAGACGTTTTCAAAAACGGGTTGTCGCCAGTGCCAGCCGATTTAAGCATTTTGAGTGATCTTTCAAGGTCCACAGAAAATGTTGTGTTTGGACTATGGAAACACACATACTACCAAATGAAAGATTGGACTCTCTGTTTCTACCTTATTCCGTTCTTCAGTAATCAACAATAGAAAATGGTTACTTTCACCGAAATTCTCTCTTTTGAAACAAAAAACGGAGAAAAAGAGCTTTTTGTGAAACGATGTTATTTCATGCACTCTAGTGAATTGTACACTTCTTTTTGTCCATGAATGATGCCACAAACACCTAAATAGTGCTTTATTTCTGTAAAACGCTTTCACCAACAATGAAAAAGTGTTTTTTGATTGCAAAATACGTTTATTTCCATTCAATAGTGTAACAATTTGACAAAACAATTTCGCAAACTATTTACAAATGTGTGCAACTGTGGTACTACTTACAATTATGTGGATGTTTCAAATACAGTTTTTCCTTTTGTAACGCTCTCCTGCATTGCAAGGAGACGCCAGGACTCGCACAACAGTTTACTTTCACTTTCACATTGGTCCGTTTTGCGTGCAAACGTTACACTTTCTTGACGGCCTTTTTTTCCGGGGAATAAAAAGCAAGTAGCAGACTGTACACACTTCCTCCGATGAATATGCATTGGACTCGGGGCACTCTCCGTCGTCCGATCGAACGTCCGCCTGTGCGTGCTCGGTTGCGCTCCGCGTTACGACACCGTCATAGCCGCCGCGTCAGCGGTTCCAATTTCGCCGTCAAGCTCGGATTCACCTTCATCATCATGGATATCAATGTACTATTTTAGCGTTGGTCGATGCCTTTCGTCTTGTAAGTGTAGAGCTGCTTGCAAACGCTCGCCATTGCCCGTTCCCTCCTCCATCTAGCTCCATCTAACGTCTTCTACTGCCGCGTCAATGCTTTCCAACCACGGAGTCACCATCATCTTCATCATCGATGATGATGATCGTCATCAACAATGTGCTTTTTTAGCGATGCTTTTGGTCTTTGAAAAAAACGGCTCTGGCGTGAGCTCCTCGCGACCGGCCGCCATTTTTCCTTTGTTTTCCATTCTGATCTCCTGCTCAACGCTCTAGCTCCGCCTCTACTGACGCCCACCCGATCTTGTCAAAAGAGAGTCATCGCTGCCCTCTAGGGGCCAAAAATAGTCATTAGGCTCAAAAAACCTGCTTAAAACTTTCAGGAGAGCTCCGCAAGCCTTCCCAGCACCCGTTTCAAAAAAATAAAAATAAAATGGGAGGACGTCTTTTAACGTCTTTGGCGCTCCTTCGTAGGTTTTTGCAGAACGTCATTTAACGTCTTTGGCAGTAAAAGAGTTAACAAATGCATACTGATGGTGACATTTAAGCTACGGTAGACAGTTAGTTGCCTACTAATACAATGTGCCATTGAACACTGTGGCCTGACAGATTGCAAAAAGAGAGATGGATTTACTCATTCAATTCTGTGTATGCCATGCCGGGGATGGATAACATGCAGCAGTTATCATAGAGAAAGTAGCGTTAAAAGCATTGTACATCAACTTCTTGATGCAAAAGAGATCGCATAAGTGATCCAGATAAGCTCACAACTTGGTGTTAGATGATGATGTTTATCATGGTTTATTATGTAGCTTTGCTACATGTAATAAAATGGAGTATGTATCTTGTCATTGCTGAGTAGTTACTAACACTCTGGTTTTCTTCGTAAATAAAGCAGGCAGGAATTGCCGAGCACACGACACATTCTTGCAAATTCATACTCTTGCAAGAATGAAAATACCTAAAAATGAAGGCTTCCATGACCACACAAAGGCAGATGCGATATACTTATTTTTCAGAGTGAATACTTTGCAGATATAGGCTACTGTAACTAATCAGCGAGTGATAAAGAAGATATGCACATTTTAAACGTACCAAAGTTTTGGGATCTTTGGTTTAGTTACCTTTCCAAACTACATTGACTTTTGATTAAAAATATATATATATTTTCAGTCAGGTCTGTAAGGTCAGGTCTATAGTAAGAGATTTAGCAAAAGTATGGCTTTCCTTAAAAAGAGTTCATCTATGTGTTTAAAAATAAGAATATCAGTTGTTGGTACTGGTGGCTGGGTGGAGAGTGCTGGGGGTGGGGGGTGTCTGGGTATTTGGGGGCCGGCCGGGGGGCGGCAGGGGCTGGGTTGTGGTGGGGGCGGGTCGGTTGTGGGGGCTGGGTTGTGGTGGGTGGTGGGTGTTGGTGGGGGGCGTAGAGGGAGTGGGGGCTGTGGGCCAGTGGGGTGCCTGGTGGGCCTGCCGTGCCCCATTCTGCTATGTTGGGCTTGGGGCGTGTTGGGGTGGGGGGTGCTCCGGGCTCCTGGGTTGGCTCTCCGGCCGGTGGCTTCCACATGGCCTGGGGATTGTGCCTTGGCGCTACCGCGGCCTGGTGGGCCCTGGGGGGGTTGTGCTTGCCCTGTCCTGGCCGGGGTCGACGGCTCCCTTCTTTGGTGAAGGTTTTCAGGCATGCCAGATCCACCACACCAGCATCTACCAGAATTCAAACACAATCTGCTTCTTTCTCGAGTCGCTGAATCGGTGGAGGTTGATGCCTGTGGATATCACTCTGCTTCATCTATCCTTCCTTCCTTTCTTCAGTCTTTCCTTTGGTCAATTGAGGTCTCCCTAATTTTGGGAATTTAGATGTTTCTGGGGTTGGTGAAATATTCTGGTTTGTAACAATGTGGGTATATAGGTGGTGTCTGGTCCATGCTGGATTTCACTTTTCTTTCTTTTCTTTGATCATTCCTCGGGTCTTCTGACAACTTCACGACTCTAGCAGGATTCTGAATTCTTCGGTTTAGGTCAGGGGTGCTCAAGTTCGGTCCTTGAGAGCCCCTATCTAGCCTGTTTTCCATGTTTCTCTCCACTCATACACCTGATTCATGATCAGGATCGTTATCAGGCTTCTGCAAAGATTGCTGATCATTAGATTCAGCTGTGCTGCAGGAGGGAAACATGGTCACAGGCTGAATAGGGGCTCTCGAGGACCAAACTTGAGCACCCCTGGTTTAGGTGAAGGGTATGGGATTTTTAATAGGTTTCAGGTGAATTAATGAGCACAAACTCACACGCACGCACATATGCACACACAGATACACATTGTCACGCGCACACGCTCACAAACACAAAAGAGAAAGCAATGACGATAACATGTTGAATCGGTAAGATTACCAAATGAACAATACTGAGCTCTCTCCCTGCCTCTCAAAAAAAAGAAAGAAATCTCGTCATATGATATAACTGCGATGAATTACGGAAATACGTCATGCTTGGGAAGTACGTTCTTGAGACCGGGCTTACCAAGAACGTGGTCGTTGCTTCACGAGAACATACTCTGTGTTGATATTGAGAAACTGCCTTGGTCTCTGGTCCCCTGTGGACCCGGCGGCATGGGCGGGCATTAGGGGGCCTGGCCCGCCATGGCAGTCAGCTGTGCCCGCCCTGGTTTGGAAAATGTTTGGCCACGCCAATCTGTTCTTCCTATCAGTCACGTGAACTCTGATTCACGTAAAGCAGCGGTGCTCAAGTTTGGTCCTCGAGAGCCCCTATCCAGCCTGTTTTCCATGTTTCCCTCCTGCAGCACAGCTCAATCTAATGATCAGCTAATAAGCAAGCTTTGCAGAAGCCTGATAACAATCCTGATCATGAATCAGGTGTGTTAGTGACGAGAAACATGGAAAACAGGTTGGATAGGGGCTCCCGAGGACCAAACTTGAGCACCCCTGACGTAAAGCAAGGTTTGCCAACCAACCATATACTTCCTTTCAAGTTTGGCTTTGATTGACAGATAAAGCTAGCCAATGACAATCTGGGTGGGGGGTGGGGGGCGGTCAGACGCGCGTCCTTTGACAGACAAATCTACTTCTGGGTTATTAGCCAGCGCACGCTCGTTCGCTGATGCAAAGCAACTTATTGTAATGGGAGCCACCAAACATCAAACCTCGATCCTGCCTGACAGAGTTGACATCGCTGGAATTCCTGTGAGTCCTCATGTTACAACGTTTACTTGTGAGTGGCAAACTTTAATTTTAATCAATCACATGGACAATATTGTCGAACAACACGCACAGTGATGCCGTTAAACAGACCCACACACACAGGCACTCAAGTACAACAACAACTTATATTGCTGGATAAAATTATTTATCACATTGCAGTACAATGTGAGTTGAATTCAGTTTTTTTATTCCCAAACTTGCTAACGTTAATGACTGTCACCAAGTTCTTACAATGCACTTTACACATGATCCTTTTAGATGGACATTTTGCTTAGTTTTCGCTGAACCCATGTAATATCATTCTTGCATCAGTCTTGCAGTAGAGGGAAGTGAAATAAAATAACACAAAATAAAATTTATTAATATCATAAGTAGCTAAGTATACAAGTAAATAAAATTAATATTAATCCTAGAGCTGTCAAACGATTATTATTTTTTTATCAGATTAATAACATGAATTTTGATTAATCACGATTAATTGCTTAATTAAAAAGGCTTTTTCATCAACATTTCTTGCCCACCAAATTTGAAGAGCACCTGTTATGTGGTAATTCTTTCAATATTTAATATTATGAGGATGTCTTAAAAATGTTTTTTGATCTACTGCACTTTTTCTAATGAGTTAATTACTTGCATAATTTGACCCCAGTAGTTTGACATGAACAAATATTCTAAATGTCATACACAAACATTCATTAAATTATTTACTTCAAATGCATGTAGTTATGTTTATTGCTCAAACACAACCTGTGCTACCTTTAACGTAGCCATCCACTGTCAAGATAAAGGATCATCTGTGGTCAAAATGAATAGTGTAATTAATCTGCGGTAATACATGATTAATGCAATATTTTTTTGTGATTAATTAATTAGTTAACGCTTTAACTTTGACAGCACTAATAATACAGTAATAACAAGAAATAGAGAAGGGAATACTTGTAAGTAAATAAGTATCAGTAAAATAACACAAAATGCAGAATGCAGACACCATGAAACACTGAAACGATGCAAAATCTCATGCTGAGTCAAAGACCAAAGAGTAGAGATGTCCGACAAAAACCATGAGATATGAAAATGTGTCCATATCGTACAGCCTTAAATCCAATCAATGAAGAAAGGCAACTGCTCGCCACTCACAGATAAAAGGGGCTGGGTCACAGAGTCATTCCTTCGGACATAGTTGTACAGAAATGGCATTCGGCTTTGATGCTAATGAACCTTTTTTTTTCTCCTTCTCTCACCTAAAACCTCTTTTAAAAATCCCATACCGTTCACCTAAACTGAACACTTCAGAACCCAGCCAGAGTCATGAGGCCTTCAGGAGACCCGAGGAAGGACCAAAGAAAAGAAAGGAAAGTAAAATCCAGCACCGACCAGACACCACCCACCGGGCCACCAACCAGAGTCCTTCATCAACCCCAGAAACATCCAAATTCCAACAAATCAGAGAGACCTCAAGAGACCAAAGGAGAGACTGAGGAAAGGAAGGAAGGTTAGACGAAGCAGAGTGAGATCCACAGACACCAGCCTCCACCGATTCAACGACCAGAGGAAGAAGCAGATTGTGTCTGAGTTTCGATAGATGCTGGTGTGGTGGATCTGGCATGCATGAAAGCCTACACCAAAGAGGGGAGCCGTCGACCCCCGCCAGAACAGAGCAACCGCAACACCTCAGGGCCCCCCAGGCCACGGCAGCGCCAAGGGACAACCCCCGGGCCACCGGCCGGAGAGCAAACCCAGGAGCAGGAGCGCACCCCACCCCAACACGGCCCGCGCCCCCAACCCAACGCAGCAGGACAGGGCACTGCAGGCCCGCCAGGCACCCCACCGGTCCACAGCCCCCGCTCCCCCCACGACCCCCGCCGCCCCCCATCCACCCGCGCCATCCACACCAACCCAGATGCTAATGAACTTTTGAATGCACACAGAACTACGCCATTGTTTTTCATTTGTCTTTTAGATTTCATAATAAACTGCCGCTTCTAAGTGACAGAAAATATTTCTGAGCACTTTTACAGTTGTCACAAGTCCACTGTTCATCCTGAAGAACATGAGATTTAGGTTGAAGAAGTGTGCCCCACCCCACCCAAAAATAGTAATACCCCACCGTAATTTATTTCTGCAGCCGGGTCTGGTCTGTCTGTCTGCGTGGATCCATTATTCTTCCTGTCTAGTTGCTCGATTCGTCGATTTCCCCACGTCTTGCTTATCACGTTAGTTAGTTTTTCAGTTGGATCTTGGACTTTGTTGTTTTTACTTTTGTAGTTTTCGCAGCTACCACCCACCTACCACCCACCTACCATGTTCACCTCCTCGTTTTTGTTTCATCAAATTACACCGAGTCGGGTCCTCGAGGGCCTGAGTCCTGCATGTCTTCGAGTTTTCCTTACTCCAACACACCTGATTCAATGATCAAGATCATTATCAGGCTCCTGCAGAGCTTACTGATGACCTTAATATGAATCAGCTGGGTTGAACATGGGAAACCTCTAAAACATGCAGGAATCAAGCCCTTGACACCACTGAATTACACCTTGGTCTTCATCTAAGGCTTCGGTAAAATGGTCTTATTTCTTCATTCGTGAACCATTATAAAATGTAAAAAAAAAAAAAATACTGTTTTGAGCCAAAAATGTGAAAAAAGTACTCACTTTTGTGAGATACTTTATGTACAACTGAACATTTAACATTGAGCTAAAACAGGCATCCACAAGCTTAGGGTTTTTGACGTTTTTGTTTTGTGAGTGGAGCAGGAGATAGGCCGGCTTGGCAACACAACCTGTGGGAGTGTACACCTCTGTCGGTCCTAATTGGCTGTGCTGGTGGTTGAACGCATAAGGGGTTGCCAACGAGGGAGCGGGTTCCGTGGGAGGACGGCTGGGTCAGAGGGGGGACATCGAGGTTTTACTGTGCAGCAACAGGCTGAGGAGGAGCATTATGCATGTGAGGAAGAAGCCACGCCCTTCCTGCAGTCAGTGTGTGCCTGTCCTTTTTGAGTGGAGACAAACCACTGTAGGCAGTGTCGTCCCGAACACCTGTGCCAGGATAGCCTGCCGTCGGGGAGCCTCCAGATTTAAAGTATAGTTTTCTTTCTAGGCCTGTTCTTGCTTCTGTTGTAATATCTGTGCTTACAATATCTATATCTAGTTTACCACTCTCACTAAGAAAACTAATAACTGATGAGTGTCCCCCCCCACCTCTTGTCTCTATCCTTACTTTTACCACGGGCTCCATTTGTTCACCTTTTCTTCTCTCACTCTTGCTTATTTCATGCATTTGCAGAACTCCCCCGCCCCCTCCCATTAAAATAGAGGTGCTTGAAGTTATGACTGTAACTGATCATTGCTTTGACATTGTTGCAATTGCTTGGGAAGCTCTGTGTTTACAGTTTTCCTCAAAATTAGTCAACCCCCATTGTAAACATTTAACTTATCTTCAAACCTTAAAAAGGTGGCCACTTAAAAACAACAACAACATAATTGCTTGTACCATACCTGCCAACTTAGGGTTCTGAAAAATAGGGAGATTTTTTATCGGAGTATCGTTCGGTCCACTTATTTTAGCGGCGGGGGGTATGTGACCAACATCATGCCATGCACCAATGAATATTTATCGACTGGGGCAAATGCCCACTGGCCGGAAAATGGACTGGACATTTGGGAAACTAGATGGTCAGTCCTCCCCAAGTGTCAGGTGCACCCCAAAGTGCTTTGCGAGCACAAAGTGCTTTGCGGTGGTTAAAGAGGAAAAATTCAGGGATAATTCCGGCCGACATTAATAATGCTTACCTTACAGAGTAGTAAAACAATGAAAAATATGGCTTTTCCGTCTACGAGATAGTTTTGTGTCTTAAGAAGCTGCATCTGTGAAACAATGTGATTGGGCTGGTTCAGTGGTTCTGCTGTGACAAGTTGACAACGCAGGCGATTGTCTCACTTTACACACAACGTGCTTGTTTGGTTGGAGCCCAAAGGCTCCTCAGTCCTGTTACTACATCTCCTCTAGCCTCACAATTCACAAGTGAGTGATGGCGAACTAACATTACATGTGGTATATCCGGTCACGACAAGTTATTTTCTTTCATTTTTTATTTATTTTTAAAAATATTTTTACTGCTGGTAAATTTTCTTTAAAATGTCTTGGGCGGCGACCAGTTTACTTGGGCCTGCCCAAGTATTAACATGGTGTGGGGGCTCAGGGTTTTTCCTGGCTCAAATTGAGGCAGAGGTGGCACCATCCTGACTATGATCATGTTGATGTTGGCGTCAATATTAGTCTTATGTTAAGGTATCGGAACTCGCAGCGGTGGCCGATACCATTAGATTCGATCAGGAACGAGAAATAAGAAATAATATCAGCCATTCCCACACCATGTTGGCGAGCCGCACAAGAAGTTTTCAAGAAACTAAGATACGTACTTTAAACTACAAGGCGCACTTAAATTTGTCTTATGTGTGCCCCGAGTTTCCTTCCAGCCAAGCATCTGATTGGTGGTCTGGTTCATGCTCGTTCTTGGTTGGCTGTTGGCCTGTGTTGGGACTGTGGGGCATGGGGGCAGCGGCTGCGATGGCAGAAGAGAGTTGTCGCTGTATGTATTCGAATGTGGAGATGTAACGAGAAAATGGATAAAAAGAGATCAAATGAAACGCCATACTGCAGTGTGACTTACATCATTTCGTTTACCCCGTTTGGACCCTACCCATTTGGTGATGTGTAGCGACCGGGCGCTATCCGCGGAGACGACGCAAACTCCGGCAGAACTCTGTAAATGGCATTAGCTTAGAGTCGAGACATGCTAACAAGGCACAATTTAAACTGCAATCTATCAGTTACGCGGTTGTACATGGGAATAGAGCAGCCGCGAGATAATTCCACATCAATGAATCCATGGTTCGGAAGGTGAGGAAGCAAGAAAACGTCGGGGCTTGCCCTCATTCTGGGAGGATCCAACCACTGGAGAAGCATTGGAGCGATCCGCCAAAATAAACTGGGAGGCCGCGCACCGGCGTTTGAATGGATTGTGAACGCCTGTTAAAGTGCACGGCAACGAATAACGTGAGTACCGCGAGTTAAATAGTTGAATTATTAAGTACAACTAAACTCACTATTTTACTCCAGTTGCCATTTTAAAACACATGGTAGAATGCTTGTTACCATATTTTAGCATACATGCTACCATTTGTTTTTAGCATGCATGCGCCAAATATGGTACGGTGCGCTCGTTTTGGAGCTGCAGTTATCCACCAGTAGCTCTGCGTGTGTGTTGGTCGGTGTGTGTGTGTGTGTATGTGCGTGCGTGTGCGTGGTGAGGACGTGTGTGAATTGGAAAAAACAAGTCAAACTCTCAGTGCAAGATATCCATTTTTTTTTTTTACTACATTCATTACAAATTCATCCACTAGTACATATTACATTTTAAATGTAGTTCAGCGTTGTTGTAAACCAGAAAATAGGTTGTTCCGTGATCTGTTTCTTCTTCGGTTGTTGCTTCATTCAGGTCTTTCTGGTGCACTGCTGTTCATATAGCACCTCTATAATGGTGCAACGCTGCAACTGCAGTTAAGATACGTTGCTGCTGAACTTAATCAACACAGCGCTCCGGCTGTGTTGAGCGATATCAGTCGCTCTGGTTGGACGCGGCACAACAATCAACTGGTGTGTGTGTGTGTGTGTGTGTGTGTGACGTGTGTTTGTGAGTACCTGTGTGCACAGATGTGATTGTGAACAAAAGGTAGGTAGCCAAACTATACATGGATTGTGTAATACATTTTTTCATTGACTAGTTTGCTGCTTCCGTCATGACCTAATCTGTTTGCGCTCACGATAGTGTGAGATTTGGCAGTACTGTGGGAGCTTTGGTGTGACTTCACTGCTATTCAAAGTTGGGACCATGTTTAAAGTGAAAAGGACATAAGACAAAGTCACCTTAAAAGCATTTTTAAGAAAGCGTACACATACGCATAATATTATTAAATGATTGGTAAAAATGGCCTCGTAAAAATTTGCTATTTTCGTGAAATTTCACAACCAGCGACAACTCGCTGGCAAGTCCCCTTTTTTTACTCTGTGCCTTCGTGACGTAGACACCCAAGGAGTCATCTTCATTCTTCACTCTGAAGATATGCTGTCAGTAACTTGGTCACTCTGTTTCCAGGGTTGTGAAGTGGCCGCCTCCATCTAATTTTTATGCCGTCCCTAATCAGAGCGACTGATATCGCTCAACACAGTGCTGAGTTGATTGAGCACGGCAGAAACATATATATTTTTTTTTTTCTGGAGAGCTCAGTATTGTTCATTCGGTAATTTTACCGATTTGACATGTCATCATCATTGCTCTCTTTTTATTTTTTATTTTGTATGTGCGTTAGTCTGTGCATGAGCGCGCGCGTGTGTGTGTGTGTGCATGTGTGCGTGCGTGTGAGTGTGTATTCATTAGTTCATCTAAAACCTATTAAAAATCCCATACCGTTCACCTAATACCGAATACTTCAGAATCCAGCTAGAGTGGTGAGGTTGTCAGGTGACCCGAGGAAGGATCAAATAAAAGAAAGGAAAGTGAAATCCAGCACCGACCAGACATTACCTATTACCCACCGGGTTACCAACCAGAGTCTTACACCAACCCCAGAAACATCTAAATTTCAACAAATTGGTTAGACTTCAAGAGACCAAAGGAGAGACTGAGGAAAGGAAGGAAGGACAGATGAAGCAGAGTGAGATCCACAGACATCAGCCTCCACCGATTCAACGACCAGAGGAAGAAGCAGATTGTGATTGCGTTTCGATAGATGCTGGTGTGGTGGATCTGGCATGCATGAAAATCTCCACCAAAGAGGGGAGTCGTCGACCCCTGCCAGGACAGAGCAAGTGCAACACCCCAGGGCCCCCCAGGCCACAGCAGCGCCAAGGGACAACCCCCGGGCCCCACAGCAACATATTTTAACTGCAGGTGCAGCGTTGCGCCACTAGGTAGGCACCGGAAAGACCTAAAGCAACGACAGAAGACAAGAAGACAGTTTGTGGAGCAACTCCGTTGGACATGCCCATTTACTTGTTACAAGCGAGGCCGAGGCGCCCTCCAGCCGTCACCAAAGTCATAAAAATACAGTATACACAATTAGCATAATCGTTTTACAACAACGTTGGACTATAGTTACAATTTAATATATACTAGTGGCTGAATTTTTAATGATTGTAGTAAAAAAATTAATTTGTGAGCGCACACACCGCTGTAGGGTCGCGGCAGGGCCACCCACTTGAATGA
Organism: Vanacampus margaritifer; assembly: GCF_051991255.1. NCBI lineage: Eukaryota > Metazoa > Chordata > Actinopteri > Syngnathiformes > Syngnathidae > Vanacampus > Vanacampus margaritifer. The sequence goes on along the minus strand of NC_135439.1, from coordinate 25,294,917 downwards.
GCGCTTCAGCCAGCCGCAGCCCAGAGTCTCATTGCTCTCCTGACCCATGGTCGCGGCTCCAGCTGAGGAAGTCGTCAGGCCAACCGCAGTAGGCATGACAGTACACGGCACTAACGCGGTGAGAAACCTAATTTCAACATAAACCCTCTTTACCAAGCACTATATGGAGATCAATGCAATGTAGTGCTTTTATTTTGAAGTTATTGTCCCGGTAGTGTGTCGCCGCGTGGAAAAAAAATTGATATTGCAATATATTGTTGCGCTCTCTGTTGCAACAAATATATCGATACGCTGACGGCAGTATTTATATTTAGCACACCAACGCGACGCACATAATAAATGTACCCCGTCATCCAGACATGTCAAGGAAGCCTACACTAAGGCTAACTTCAAAATAAAGCTTTTCCAAATAATATATTGACGCCAATGCAATGATAGCCTTGGGTGACCGCTGATTGACTTCCCTTTTCGAGGTGTTTGCTTACACATCAAAGTTTTTATTGAAATTACATATTTTCTACCAACATCATCACAATGCCATCCTGAAAGTGTATTTATTCGCTAATTTAAGACGCTAAGAGACCGCTAGTTAATTACGCCGTCATTGTATGATACGGCGCAAGTCTCCAACGTCAGTGGGTAGCAGCTAGTGCATCAGCAACGATTGCCTGGCTGGTACGGTGGCCCTGAAGTGCAAAATGCAAAAAAGGGATGGCAACAGTAAACAGGTGACAGCTAGCTGGCTAGCTTTCTTTACTTATTTTTCAATATTCTGGACCTAGGCTACTTTGTAATTCACTCTCCATGTACAGTAAGGCCGAATGTGCCTTAAATTGCACTTTATCTTGGTATTTTCTGATCCAAAACACGATTCGATCTGTGACTGATCCGATCCGAACTCTGACTTTTATGATCCTTTACTGTCACCGACTCACCGTCAGTACTTAATCTCTCCTGTCCTGTTTGTGGGGGCGTTTATCCCCTAAAAGTAGACAGAAGCAGTGGCGAAGAACTTGTGCCTAGACGCTATTGGCAAAGAAGAACAGTCAGCAAGTATCCACTGTTACTCACATACTGAATATCGTGATAAAACGTTGAGAACATTTCTGACAATATATTGAATATCGTGATATTAGGAGTTTTTTTAATTACAAGAATTGATTATTTTCTTACAAATAACTCTATTGCTGATAAGACTGTTACAAAAATACATCCTATTATTATTAGCGACCACGCACCAGTCTCACTTTCCCTACAAGTTGATTTTACCTTTAAACCACCACCAACATGGCGTTTTAACATCTCTCTGCTAAACGATGCAGAGTTTGATAAAATTATAAGGAAAGAGTGGGCAGACTTTTTGGAAATAAATGACTCTCCAGGCCTATCGCCATCTCTTCTCTGGGAAGCTGGGAAAGCAGTAATTAGAGGTAAAATTATATCATATTCATCTTATAAAAAGAAACAGGATCAAAAATTTGAAAATGACTTGGAAGATAAAATTAAACAACTGACGGATGAGTACGCAATAAACCCAAATGACCAAATATGGACTGACTTACAAAATACAAAAATACAGTTAGACGATATGCTAACTAAAAAGACAGAGTTTATAATACAACAATTGAGATACAACAACTTTGAATATAATAACCAGGTAAATTTCTTGCAAACCAACTTCAACGCAATCGGAAATCCAAATCCAAAAAGTATTATAGTATATATATAGTAGTATAGTATTCCAAATCCAAATCCAAAGGTGGCCTAGAGGCACCAAATTTTATGTACTACTATATAGCTAACCAGCTACAATATATCGTTCTATGGGCACAACCCAACAGAGATACTAACTGTTGGCTGGAACTAGAACAGAAGGATTGTAATAACCTCAGACTTCTAGATTTACTCTTTATTACAACATCGATTAAGCGACATAATTGTTTTAAAAACCCAATGATCTCCGCCACCCTGACTGCTTGGTGGAAGGCATTAGAAATTACAAAAGCCCAAGTGGAGCCCTGTGGGCTTTCTCCCCTATGGCATAACCCTGACTTTCGAATTAACAACCAAACGTTTTATTTAGGTGTGTGGGAGCAGAAAGGAATCACACATCTTCACCATCTCTTCTCAGATAATATGTTTATATCATATACATCTTTGCTCCAAAAATACAAAATAACAAACGGAAATTTTTTACATTATCTGCAAGTTAAAAATATGATAAAGAAACAAATTCCAACACTTCAGGGTACGCTCCAACCGCCTGGCTTAGCTAAAGATATTACCAAGCTTTCTCAGACAACAACAAAAAAACTTTCAAAAATATATAAGTTACTTTCATATACGGATAAAATGTCTTTACCCATCTTAAAATGGGAGACAGACTTGTCTATAGCTCCGGAATCTGACTTTTGGATTCAAGTTTGTGAAAATGCATTTAAAATGACAAAACACACAAATTTACAACTTATCCAATACAAAATAATCCATAGAACATACATTACTCAATATATGATGAAGAAAATGGGCCTCTCCGACTCCGACATTTGTCTCCAGTGTTTACAAAACACTACAGACACTTATTTTCATGCTTTATGGTTATGCACCCCGGTTATGTATTTCTGGACTAAAGTCTTAGAAAAACTTTCCGCTATCTTGGACTATAGGATACCTTTATCTCCAAACTTGTGTTTGCTAGGTGACCTAACAACAACTGACCTACCACATAAACAATTTCAATCTACACTTGTAGCCCTTACTATCGCTAAAAAAACAATTCTTGTTAACTGGAAAAAAAAAAAAAACTCTGAATATCGACCAATGGTCTAACCTCCTCATAAATCACATTTTAATGGAAAAAATATCGGCCTCAAATAAAAAACAAATATCAAAATTCATAGAAATATGGTCTACGTATATAGAATATTTTAACCTAATTCTGGTTATTTAATTCTGCCTGTTAGCGAGAGCCACCACATCGTGATAACTTACATTGATGTCTCTGCATTTGGCAGTTTGTTACTAATGGTTGTGTTTTTATAGTCAGGAACCCAGTTGCTGCCAACAGGATCGAACAGATTCACCTCCAATGGGCACTAAAGGCTAATATTCGGATTCACTGCATGCCAGGGGACTAACGCTACAGGTGCTGTCCCCCCTGGCTGGGCGTGGGCGGGTCTGCCCCTCTGTTGGCTGCTGGGTGGCGGCTGCGTCTTGGTCGTTCCCTGGGTCTCGTGGTGGGTGCTGTGTTGCGGGGCTCTCCCTGGTGTCCGGGGCGGCGCCGCCCCGGCGCGGTCCGTCGCTCTGGGTCCGGCGACGCGGGTCGGGGCCTGTGGGCCGCCGGGGTGCCCCGTGGTTCCCTCTCCCCTCCCCCTTCCTCCCCCTTGCTTCCTCTCCCTCTTCACCTCTCCCCGCCCGTCCTCCGCCTCCCTGTCCCTTCTCCCTCGTCGCCCTTCCTCCTCCTCTCCCCCTCTCTCTGCGGCCCTGCTGCTGCCTCCTGCCCTTCCTGTCGTCTCCTTCCCCCGTCCCCTTCCCCTCCCCTGTCCGCCCTCCTCCCCCTCCCCTAGGCCGGGGGTTCCGTCCGTGGCCCGGGTCTCGGCGCTCCGGGGGCCGGGGGAGTGGGCGGGATTGGTGTTGTGCCCGCCCCGCTCCGGTGGGCCTCCGGGCACTTCAGGCGGGCCCCGGTATCCGGGGGGCAAGCCCCGCCGGGGTCCCGGTGGGGTGGGTGGGGGTTTTGGTGGGCGGGTGCGCCTCCCCCCCCCCCCCCCGCCCGGTTGGGGGGGGCCCAGCTGGTCGCTCCTCTTAACTCACTGCACTAGTTTTGCACAATACATTTTAGGGCACATAACACACTTTGGGGGGGAGTGGGGTGGGGTGGAGACACCGTCTCCGCCCTGCAGCTCCCCTCCAAATTTTAATGCACCACACAACTGGGGGGGGGGGGGGGCATCGGTTGGGGCGGCCGCGGTATGAAGCAGTGCTGCGGTCGCCTGTCCGTGTGCAGCCCCCCCCCCCCCCCCCATTAATTTATTTTAATGCACCACATACGCTCATTGACATGCCTGGGGGGCGGATGGATCGGAGCGGGGGGGATATCATTTCCCTCTGCTCCGGTTCACCTGCCCCCAATTTTAATGCACCACACACACACACTTATGTATATACACTGGGTGGGGTCACACACACGGTTTAGGGGTAGAGTTCGCCAGTCGGCGAGCTGGCGAACTTAGTAACAGGGTTAGTTTTTCACTTAGATCGTTGGGGTGACGACCGGGGCCTCTCCCCGCTGGGCCTGGGGTTCGGGGATGCCGCCCGTCCTCCGGTGCCCCCATCTCCCCTTCTGCCCCTGGTGTTCCGTCCCTCCGCGTGGTGGGGTGGGCGCGGGTGCCCTCTCCGCTCCGCTGCCCGGCCCCCTCTTCGGCGCGGATGCCTGGGTGCGGTGTGTCCCCGGGGTCTGGGGTCGGGGGCTGGGGGGCTGTCGGTTGGTGGGGGTGGGGGCGGGGGCGGCTTGGTTGGTGGGGGGGTGGTGGTGGGGGTGCCGGGGTGGGGGGTGCTGGGGTGGGGAGGGTGTCTGGGGATTTGGGGACCTGGGGGCGGTTGGGGCTGGGTTGGGGTGGGTGGCGGGGGTGGGGGGGCGGGGGGGTTCGCGGGGGGAGCGGGGGTTGTGGGCCGGTGGGGTGCCTGGTGGGCCTGCAGTGCCCCGTCCTGCTGCGTTGGGTTGGGGGCGCGGGCCGCGTTGGGGTGGGGGGCGCTCCTGCTCCGGGGTTTGCTCTCCGGCCGGTGGCCCCTGCGGGGCCCGGGGGTCGTCCTTTGGCGCGGCCGCGGCCTGGGGGGCCCTGAGGTGTTGCGCTTGCTCTGTCCTGGCGGGGGTCGACGGCTCCCCTCTTTGGTGGAGATTTTCATGCATGCTAGATCCACCACACCAGCATCTATCGAGACTCAGACACAACTTGTTTCTCCCTCAGGTCATTGATTCGGTGGAGGCTGGTGTCTGTGGATCTCACTCTGCTTCGTCTGTCCTTTCTACCTTTCCTCAGTTTCTCCTTTGGGCCCTTGAGGTTTCCCTGATTTGTTGGAGTTTGGATGTCTTTGGGGTTGGTGAAGGTTAGTGGCCCGGTGGGTGGTGTCTGGTCGGTGCTGGGCTTCGCTTTTCTTTCTTTTCTTTGGTCCCCCTTTGGGTCTCCTGGCGGCCCCACGACTCTGGCTGGATTTTGAAGTGTTCGGTTTAGGTGAACGGTATGGGAATTCTTATTTATTTTTATTTTTTTTCGCACGCACGCACGCACGCACGCACGCACGCACACACGCACGCACACACGCACACACGCACAAACACACATACAAAAAAAAAAAAAAAAAAAAAAAAGGGAGAACAATGATGATGACATTTCAAATGATCAATACTGAGATCTCCCCAAAAAAAAAAAAAAAAAAAAAAAAGAATATCGTGATATTATCATTATCGTTGGCCACATATTGTTACAGTATTGAATCGTGAGTTACCCGTACCGTCCCACCCCTAATTAAAATGTGTCCCCGAGCGTCCCTCACACTTTAACATTAGGCTACGTTCACACTGCAGTGCGTGATGCCCAATTTAGATTTTTTGTTAAATCTTATCTTTTTATGAACTTGTTAACATTACAAAACCAAAAGCAACTTCTAATGTGAACGCAGCGCACCTGTGATGATACACTCATGCGCAACAGCACAAACGTGAGGTGCACACAAAAAAAAGACATCTCTTGGCAGTGTCTAACGGAAGTAAATATGGTTCAGACTACTACTTGGCCTATCAGTGGCATATGCAAATTTAACTGTGCAAATGCCCGCTGCTAATTGGTGAACGTGTTTTGCGGACGTGTTAGGACTTCGATTAATGTGTCTTGTCTGCATATTCAAATTCAGCTGTTCTAACGCCCGCTCCTGATTGGTGGACTGTTTTCATGTTTGTTCCTGGTTGGCTGCTGTCTTTGGCTTCCTCAAGCGTCAGTTTTGAATGTTGTGTTTACAAACAGTAACAGAAATCCACGGGGCAATTTTTTTTCATCTCATATCGCCAGAGTAGCGAGGTTGGAAGAGGTAGAAATATTTTGGGGAAATGAGGCAGCACTCTTCGATCACCTCATGAGACATCTACGGAAGACGACGCCTGCGCAGAACGCATTTTGGGCTTTTGATGATGCATAGATCGGATGCGTACGGATGAGTGTTCACAGTTCAAATGCATCGCATACATACCTGATTTATATCCACATACGAAAGAGGCCTAGGTTGGATTGGAAAAAAACTGGGAATTGTACTGCATGAAAAAAATCTGATACGTGTATTGTCGCATACATGGGCAAAAAAAAATGGAATTGAGCTGCAGTGTGAACATAACCTTAGTCATCTTTTCCATAACAGAATGTTAATGAACTACATACTGTACCTTGTTGTATATGTATTTGCCCACTTCAGTGTTGCTCTAAAAGTATCCTTCAGTTCTTCCCCATGAAAATATACAATTTGTGAATAACTTTCCAAGCTATCACAAACATCACTCTAATAAACATGATTGAAATATTGCACTTTAATATGAATAAAATCTAATTTCACTTGGGTCCCAAGTATGGATGTAACAATAACTGCAATATCGCTATATAGTGATATTGAAATTGCCACAATATCGTCATTGTCATGTCACAATGTTAGAAACAGCACTTCTGTTAAAAAGGTGAGATTGTGTTTCATTTGTGCAGTTCTAGCACCTTGTGGTGGTTAGTTTATTAGTGCAGTAGACTTTTATTTAGAGATATTTTGGTCACTGCGGTGGTTACCACTCCTATGACTTTTCACAACCATAACTTTACGCCCGCTTCTGCCAAACACAGCATTGTGAACTACATAGACCATGATACTTTGTGCGGCTGAGCCAATAGGAGCACATGACAATGACTTGTGATATGACGTGACGTGGCTAAGCCTATTTCTTGGTCATAGCTGTTATGTACAAAACACAATATTGTGCTACCCCACCACCTCCAAATTTTGCCTTTTTATCTATGTTTTTATTTTTTTTTTACAATATCACCTTTTATATCCCCAACCTCCCCATAGTATTGTGATAATTATCGTATCATGAGGTTCACATGATCATATTTATCGTATTGTGATGTGAGGCGGCGGTACACTTGTTAGCGATGTGGTGTATCCTTTTTAAGTGGGTCTGCATGTTTGTCGTGCTGCCGTTGTACGGCTTCTTCATGCGGCATTCTTTGTAAATGACGGACGTTTTTTCAAGCTTTCCGTCTTTTTTTGCGAATCCGTAGTGTTTCCAAACATATGATTTAAACGTTGCAAATGCATTACATATATAATCCTCTTCGCTGCTGCTCGCTCGGACGTCCATGATGTTTTACTAGTGTACTGTGGGTGCCTCACGGCTTCCGTATGGTGCATTTACTGCGCCCTGGGATTTTGGGGAACAGCAGATGGGATGAAGTTTACAATGAATAAAACGGCGCTTGCATCAAATTTTACCGATACCCGCCAACGCATCAAGATGGATCTAGATTTCACACATCGATTCCCAGTGAATAAGCCAATGTGCGCATCGATGCATCCATTAATATATATTATTTTCCACACCCCTAGTCGACACATGATTACTGCTTTCATGGCAGGAGCTTGACCCGGATTTCACTCGCTGGCGTGAGCTAAAAAAAAAAACGACACATTGCGCTTGTCCTCATAGGAAATGTGTTCTACCTTCAGACATAACAATACCGCTTTTGTCCATATGGCGCCGGCAACATAAACTAAAAGTTCCGTAGTGTTGCTTTAAAGCAACATCTTGATAAAAACAAGTTTAAATGCTTAAATGAAGACGTGACGATGCGCTGACGGAAGACAGCGCATGCACAGAACGCTCTGAAGAGTCGTAATTTTGTGAATGGTAAAACATCATCTGCAAATATGCAAACCCGCAAGTGCCAAACCGCGAGTATGCAGGAGTCAGCTGTATTGTATTTACTTTACAGTCCTGGATAAATAAAGGTTG